>NW_023416911.1:117268-136561 GCF_002922805.2 Oryzias melastigma | reverse complement strand
GCTGAAAGGAAAAGAAGAAGAAGATCCGATACATTTTAAATTATATTTTTTCTGTAGTTCAAGTTGGGGATGTCCCAATCCAACGTAGTTTCAGACTTGATCAGTATCGGATGTTGTGTCCCGATCAGGATCTGATATATTTTTTCTCTTTGTTACATTTTTTATTTTTAATGTTTTGCCAAAGTGTCGTATCGGGACTCGATATTGGCAGATACTCAAAATCCAAATTACTCTGAATCAGATTGGGGCCAAAAATGTCTGATATCTCTAGTGAGGCATTCAAGTTATAAACTGACCAATCAGATGCTTCCATAAAAGTATGTACGGCCAACCTTCAAAACATTTGACTGACAGATTTTGTTTAGCCTGCTTTCCAGTGGTAGGGGTGTGGCCTTCTAAGAAGCTCACTCCTTATTGGTGAGAGTGGTTACCATTGAAACGGTGAGTTGGACCAATCGCTGCTTACAGATGCCATTAGCCAAAAATGCAGACAGAATTTATTTTATTTTATTCTGAGCCAGAAGTAAACCATTTTCTATGGATGACATCACTCTCACTCAGTCCAGTTCTCATATACACTCGATGACTAATGGGTGGGCCTTGAGATGGCCCGCCCACTCTGCCATTTTAAGAAAAATGTGGAGGTGGGCAGAGTTAACTCCAGTGCTCGTCCCATTTCTGGGTACGAGATGATCCAGTGTGTCTGTGGTTACTTACGACGATGGCGTTCCTCTGTGGGGATATATCATACATCAAGCCAGCAAGTTCAGCTGCATATGTATATTCATTTAGGTCATCCTTCAACAATCTGACCAGCATGTCTGTCAGGTTCCAGTGCAGAGGATCTGTGTAAAGGTGGCGACTGAAGAACGAGACAGGAAGGAAAATAAGAAACTCTCATACAGCTCGGTGTTTGCATTCTTCGCTTTATCACAAATCCATCCATTTCTTACCACCTGTCTAAACTCCAGTAAAGCTTCCATACAGGATTAAATGTAGAAAGACGACAACGGTGGTCAAATGTCATCTGAAAGAACCAACCTTCTTCATTAATAACTCACCTAAAAAAAGCAAAGTTCTGGCACAACTTGGGCAGAAAGAACTTGTCATCCTGCTTGAACCACACCCTGCTCATGTCCGTGTTCTGGAACAAATCAACACAAGCTTTCCTCAAAGTTTGCAGAACAAACCACTACACAACTTCAGATCATCACTAAAGCGTCGAGTAAGGCAGGAAGGCTGAGCTACTCACTTTGATTAAAGCGGGAACTGAAGAAGCGTCATCCTCCAAAGGGCAAAGGTCAAAGTTGGAGGGGATGAACTCGTTTTTCATGGGCAGCTTGAAGTTAGGGTTTAGGCCTGGATTAGACCATCTCTGAGAGACAAAGGGGTTCAATCAGCAAGGTGGGTTTTTAAACAGGTGCCCCTCCACAGGCTGCATCTTAAAGGGAGCACAGGTGTGTCTGTCAGTTCCTTTGAGGCTCATTCGCTCACCTCAAGGGATGTCATGAAAACGGAACGTACCATTCTACATTCTAAGGTTATAGGCCCTAATGATGTACAGGGATGTTGCCACACAATGTCCTCACGCCACACTCCAGTCTTTAGTGAGGTTCAGGCACTGACTGCACACAAATGCTGCATGGTTGTGCCCAGAAGTGCCCGTAGAATGCCTGTAGGACCTCCACGACCACCTGATGTAACCATTTTCCCCTCGTGAGGGCAGTTGGAGTGAAGGCATCAGATGGAAACAAAACTTTCACCTGGATGACTTCATCAGAGATGGCCTCCTGCTTGTACTGTGTGCCGTACCACTCCTCTGTCCTGTCCGTTTGCTCTTCAAACGACTTTGACACCACTGTCACTCTGGAAACCAGGAGAAATGAAGGATCACACACCAAACTGAAGCAGAATCTCCAGCAAAAGCAAAGCCAGACGTCAGAGCCATCGACCTGACTTTGAAGAAGTCTGTTCTTCTTTTTTATGTGATAGTGAGTCAGGAGATGTTTCATACAGATGACAGATTTCCAAAATAATGTAAAGAAAAGTTCAGAAATATGTCAAGTTCAGCCTGCAGAAGGCGTGTCTGCTGGTGTCATGAAGAAATATTTGATGCTACGTTTCAGCTAAATGTGCAGTTTCTTGCATAATCTCAGAGTACATACATTAACACAAACTCAAACTCACTATAATTAACTTCAGTGTGAAAATGAGACTGTAAGCAAATAATTAAACTACCTGTGCAAAATCGTTCATTTAAATTGCAACTCATTAAAAGCCACTCCCTCGGATCTAATATTCTTGATATTTGTAACAATATCTATTGAATTTAAAATTTTAAGTATAAAATTGTGTTTATACATTGTGTCGATCCCTGAACATTTTATATTTTACTTTAAGACTGATCCAGGGAGTCATCAATATGATACCCGTCAAAATGGTCATTTTCATGTTCCAAAATGTGTCACATCAAGATCTCAATTTAGAGGCTGCAAGATGTGGAGTCAGTTTTCCCATCTGGCCATGAATAGCGCATGTTGTATTGTAAAAATGTATTTTATGTCAGTTTTAAAGTTTTATTAGGTAGAGGCTCTAATATAAGCTTATATGTGTTTTTGCCTCTTCCTGCACCTACTTTTTATGTATTTCTATTCCTTTTTTTGCAATACGTTCTATATCCCGGAGAAGCCCCCAATTGTTACAGCCACAGGGGGCAGACCTGGCTCAAGTCAAGGGGGAAAACCAAAAAAGGGACCATAACAAAGACTGGACACCATTGAGAAAAAGGAACACAGTTTATTAAATAAGGGAGACAAAGAAACTGTGTCCTAAAAAGCAAAAGGGAAGAACAATTAGTGTGCTGGTTCAAACAAAAAGACAAAAAGACAAAACAAATGGGAATTGGAACCGTGGTCAAAACGTAAAATAAGTCATGGAGACTGCTGACCCAGAATGTCGACCGTCAGAGTCAGCAGCTCTTGATAATGTCTGTCTAACCAAAACTACCTATAGAAAACAAATAAACAAAGCCTGAAAACTAAGACTACCAAGATCCAAACTAAAATAATAAAACCCAGCAGTGGAAGACTGCTGAGGACAAAGAGAACGAAACAAACCAGACCACACACACTAAACCCAACCAACTCCTCAGCCTGCTCCTCTGATCTCTGCCTGCTTTGTTGAGGCCTCCTCTGTCTTAAGTAGCCAGCAGGTTTCCATTAAGGCACATTGGCCACACCTGCCAGGTGAGCAGAAGGACTCGATGGAAAAGGTTCCAGCAGTAGCAGCAGGACGTGACAGTGCAAATAAATAAAATCTTTTAAAAAATCTTGTAAATAAATATCACACACACCTCCAACATGCTCATTACAAACTAATAATGGAGACTGAGAGAACTGAGAATGTAGAACCCACAGTTAAGAAAATGACTGCAGCTTTGCAGAACGGAAGCCGTACTGACCTGACATTGTCGGGTCTGAGCCTTTGGAGCACCATCTGGATGAGATCTGGCCTGAACTGATCCATGATGAACTTTCCTGAGAGAACTTCTTCAATAGGATAGTACTGAGCACAGAGAGCAGAGTGGATAAACTCTGTCATAAGAAATGAATAACAAAGGATGCCAAAGGCTAAAGAGGGTTTAACATGTTCAGTAAATGTCTTGTTTTGGAGTGAAGTCTTCATAATATTTGGTTAAGTGCATCATTTTGCCCACTGAGTCCTAACCCTCAGCAGAGCCGTCATTCACTGCTGTCAGAAAAGTCATGTGATGATGACCTACATGCAGTAAACCTGCCACTTTAGACGTGTAGTCGCGGGGTCGCTCTTTATCGCTGAACCTGAAGGCCACTTTCTTCATGTCCTGCCCAGAGACAAAAACTGGTGATGTGGAAGCAACTAAATTCACTAACCAGTTAAATGAAAGTTCAAGCATGAACGGATCATTTCTGAATGCATTTCTTTCTGCGCTCAACACACGGGGAGCAGATGAGACCACATTACCTTGTACTCTTCAAAGATCCATTCCTGAGGGCCCTCGCTATGCAGTTTGTGGATGTACTGGAAGAGGTAGAGGATGATGTCGTCCACGTGCACTGCAACAACAACACCACCACTCAATGCGTCTGTCTTTTCTGCCTTTTGCTGTTTAACCCTTTAACACCTGAGGCATCATCAGTGACGCTTAAATCCAAAATCTTTACATTTTCAACCTTCAGAATCTACTGGAATTATGGTGTTAATGGTTGAAAAGTAACAGTAAATCAAAGAACATAAACACTGGAGCTCCGGTGGTAAAGGGTTAAACATTCAGTTGACGTTCAGACAGCATGCAGACTTACAAAAGCCGTCTTCAGTCAGATTCATCTTGACTCTAAAGAACATAAATCCTCTCACGTCTTCTTTCTGACCTGCAAGCAGCTCATCCACCCAACCTTCACAAAAAAAAGAAAATCAGAACCAATTCATTTCTGTAGGAGTTCTGCATCTGTCTTTTAGGACTGGTGTACTGGTTGGCACACTCTCCTCACAGTGAGAAGGCACTGGTGGATTTGGAGTTTGCATGTTCTCTTCAAACATGTGAGCCTCCACAGTCTAAACACATGCTTCATGTTTCTGCCAGGTTGACTGATGATTACACTGTCATTTGGGTGTGAGTGTGTGTGGTTAGTCTCTGTGTGGCCCTGTAGAACAATCCAGAGTGAACCCTGTCTTTACCCTTTCAGATGCTGGGATAGGCTCCAGCATCCCTGTGATTCCAAATGGGACTAAAGTCAGTTTAGAAATGGATCAGCGGATGCCCCTTTTTGGTCACATAAAAACACTATTTTCACTAAGTTTAAGTTTATTTAATATCTATGGCACCTTAAAATGACCTCAGTCAAGCAAGGCGCTGCACATTAAAAGTTCAAAGAACAATAAAAGCACAGCTAAAAAGTTAAACACCGATGAAAATAGAAATAAATTACATTACATAAAATACATAAAAACACCAAATTAAAAACAAAGATAAAACAATAAACAATAAAACACACCAGCAGAACAGAGTCTCATACAGTGTCAAAAGCCTGGCGGTAAAAATGGGTTTTAAGAAGTGTTTTAAAAATAGACAGTGAGGACGCCTGCCGAACGCTCAGTGGTAAAGCGTTCCACAGCTTCGGTGCACAGATTGAAAACGCTCGTTCCCCCCTGAGCTTCTTCTTGGACCTCGGTACCTCCAGGAGAAGCTGATCAGCTGACCTGAGGCTCCGGGTCGGGGTGTAGGGACAGAGAAGCTCAGAGAGGTACGGCGGTGCACAGTTGTTCAAAGATTTAAAAACAAATAAAAGAATCTTAAAATGAATTCTGAAATTCACAGGCAGCCAGTGAAGGGTAGCCAGGATGGGGGTGATGTGGTCCCTCTTACGCGCTCCAACCAGAACCCGAGCTGCAGCGTTCTGGACCAGCTGGAGACGTGAGAGGGACGACTGGCTAGCTCCAAAATAAAGAGAGTTACAGTAATCCAGCCGGGATGTGATAAAAGCATGGATTACTGTCTCAAAATTACGTTTAGATAAAAATGGTTTGACCTTCACCAGCTGCCTCAGATAAAAGAAGCTGGATTTTACCACTGAGCTAATCTGACCGTCAAGTTTAAAATCACTGTCCATCTTAAAACCCAGGTTTGACATGGACTGTCTGAGATGAGGAGTCAAAGGACCCAGCTCCACTGAGGAGGGGTCACAGGAGCTGCTAGGACCAAACACCATCACTTCTGCTTTCTTATCATTAAAACTTAAAAAGCTGAGGGCCATCCAGTCTTTGATGTCTTGAAGACAAGACAGTAATGTTGTAATGGAGCCTCCTTTCTTTATCGGTAAATAAATCTGACTCTCATTAGCGTAACAGTGAAAGGAGACTCCATGTTTTCTCAGGATGGAGCCCAGAGGAAGGAGGTACAGAGAGAATAAAAGTGGTCCTAGAATAGAGCCCTGTGGAACCCCAAACAACAGTGGAGATACTATATGTCTTTAAAACCTTATCAACTCCTGTTTTTGTTCATCTTCTTCTCAGAAATGAAACATAGAACTTAGAGCTGTGAGGTGGTGGGGTGAGGGGTTACCTGTCAACACTCTTTTCTGTGCTGCTCTGCGTCCTGGAGTAAAGTTCTCTGTGTCAATGTGATCTAATCCCCTTTAATTGCTTTAAAGCAAAGCTTTCTGGGCTTTTAAAAGAAATATGCATGTTACTCTTGACCTGATTTTATTACTCATGATTGAACCTTTTATTATTGTTATGCTGTTCATTTGAAGTGTATTTTAATTCTACTGCATATTTTTCTTGTGATAATGCCTTTCAGCTCAGAAATCTCATTTCAATGGATTTCCTGGTAAAAATAAAGGTGAAATAAAATAAAAAAAAAACCTCTTTGATCAAGTTATCTACTGGCTTCAAATGTGAATTCCACAGAGTTTTTCCATCTCAAATGATTTTACAAGAAGAACAGCTTTGTTTTTCAATGATTAGTTGAAGGTCGTCTTAATGCTCTGCAGGTGTGTACCTTTAGCTTTCAGCTCTGCAAACAAACTCCCGGGTCCTTCATGACCAATCAGATGACCCAGATACTGTCCAGGCTTCGATTTGTAATATTCATAAAGGTCCGGAATAGGAAAGGTCACGTATAACTTCCGGACATCTTTGACAGGAACTACTTTGTAGATTTGCTGAAACAAAACATGAATTCACAGTGGAAATGTGAAACATACACAAAAAGACACAAGTAGAAGAAGCAGCAGCTCACCTTCAGCTGCTCCTCCTGGAAGGGATGCTCAGGGAACTCTGGGACAGGAACATTCTTGTTCTCTACTTCTCCAAACAGCTTCACCACCATTGATGTCAGCTCATCGAGCGACTCTGAAACATTCAGGAAAGAGTTCAACCGATTAGGAACGGGTTCAATGAAAACAAAATACTCAGAGAAAAGGATTTTACTGCTTATTTTCTTTGGTCAAACTCAGACTATATTTGTTATTCATATTCACATGAATGAATGGAGTGATGGAAATAAGGTGGCAGGTAAGTAAGTGATTCACCTCCTTCATCCCAGAGTTTGGTCTTACCTCGTCCTAACACACAGAGTCCCATCAGGTTAGCAGAGTAATATGTAGAGTGGAACTTCAGCAGCTCCTGGCGGACATCAATGCCTTCTTCAGCTGGTCTGGTCTCAAGAGTCAGCTTGTTTCCTTCAAAGAGGTTTTTCCGTTTGGTTGAAAAGACTCTCAAACACATTTATATGCAGAGTCGTCAGAATAATCTTTCTTCTGCAACATTTTCTTGATAATCCTCATTTTTATTCATGATATTTTTTCTTTATTTTAAGTTTTTCACATTAGATGTAAAAAAAAAAAACAGACAACATTTTGAGAGTATTTTGAGCTAAACCAGTTTTAGGTGAGAACGCTTTTGTCAGCATCAAGTGGTATTTGTCATCACTAGTCGCGTTTCCATTAACTCTGAAATTTCGCAAATTTGAATTTTGATAATAAATTCTCCTAATGGAAACACCACAATTAAAAAAAATGGTGTTTTTAAAAAAAAAGTTTTTGCGTTTAGAGGAGGTGGTATTTGGGGCGTATCGAAATAGACATTTTTCGCAAAACTGTAATTGAGTGTATGCTCTGAGCGCTGCACAGCCGGAGCACCGAGAGGTCCCACAGCATCACAGCTCTTTAGAAATACGGAATCGAGCAGCTCCTCCTCCTTTCCTCATCACTTCATAGCCGCACTTTTGCAGCTTGAAACCTGAAGTCTCATGAGTGTGAGAGCCGTGACAGAAACTTGAATCGTGATTTCAAACAGAAAAAATCCAGATTCTTTCCTGTTAGAATGCTTTTTCTTTTAACCGCTGAACAGACTTCTCTCTCTTCTGAGTCAAGCTGAGCTGCACGCCCCAGACAGAGCTGTGACATCACCCAAATGCTCTTTTTAGTGAATCAAATAAAAAAAACACTTGTTCTCATTCATCGTCGTGTTTTTAATGACTTATCGTGTGAGTTGGTTTGTGCTTCATCGCAAAGTTATGATTTAATGCAAACAGTGTCATTTCAAAACTGTTTTTTCGAAATTCCTAGAATTTCAAAAAAGTTTTGTGATAATGTGTAATGGAAACGCAGCTAGTGACTCAAAAATTGGGGTGGCAAGCAATGTTCCCTCTAATTTTTTGTGCGTCTGAGCAAACACAGAAACTCACTGAGCGCTCCTTCGACCGCAGTGAGCAACAATGAGGGTTCACTCTGTATTCACGTCTATATTTCAACTGTCTGAAATCTCTTATCTTAACAAGTCATGTAGCTTATTAAAAGAATGAAACTAATAAATGTTCATCAAATTGTGTTCAATGTGAGTGATTTGCAACAATTACAATGAAAAGTAAGAAACATTCAGGAAGTGGGTCCTGCTGTCTGGGAATACATTCAAACTCCACTTTAATTGTTTAGGACTTTTCCTGCTACAAAGAATCTTGAAGTGCTTTCCATAATAAATAAAAGAAAGATACAAATAGTAGTTAAAATAGCAAACATACTGTAGCGTCCGTCAGGACGCAATGAAGAGGCGGAGGCGACCGTTTCCAACCGCGAAGCTTTTAATAAACTTGTAAACGGTTACTGTCGGCCGTAACCACGCCGAATACAACACAAACGATAAAGTGCTCTCATTGGCTCGTTCCTCATTACATTCCTTCATGCTCCCGCAACCCTTCTTATATTCTCCTGCTCCTCCGCCCACCCCCACACTCATCCAATCACACTGGAGCAACAATGCAACACAGAACACATTAACAGAGCATTTTGTCCCGAGTTAACTCGCGATTAATCGCAAATTATTATGTGGCCTTTTTTTAAGGAAAAAAATGTGTGCTTCATGGAATTTAGCAGTTCTACATTAATTATGAAAACAGGAATGACGAAATTTATAGTTTTCATCAGAAATACTTTATTTTGTAACATTGTATGGAGATACTTTCTTAACAATAAAAGGCTGTAACATAAAATGCCTACTTTTCTTTTAATTTTATTTTAATGATCACATTTTTACTATTTCTTTTGATTGTTTCTTTTAATGTTTTATGTAAAGCACTTTGAATTGTCTCTGTACATGAAATGTGCTATACAAATAAACTTGCCTTGCCTAACAAAAGCCCAAGTGCAAGTGAAGGGCATTTTAAATTCAAAACTTCAATCAACGTTCAGTAAAATAAAATAAAAAAACACAAAAATAAAATTTCCATAACACTTTCATGTTCATTTTTTGTCAGGACCAAATCTTTTCCTCCTCTGCTGAACTACAGTAATAAATGAAATAGAGATTTATCATTTCCAATGAACTTTTGTTTTTTAAAACATTAAAGACTGAGAAAAGCGGGATACTCTGTGGATAGTTTGACAGTCTGTTACTGCCGCCGCGTTCTCTGGCTGCAGCTCGATGCAGCGTCGTGTCCAGCGGAGCTCACGCCATGAATATGCCGGCAGACACACCGCTATGTTGGGGCTGGATCACTCTTAAACCTCCAGAACATTTAAAACGTCCCCCGGTGCGCTTGCTGTTTGGAACGTCAGGGGTCCGCAGCTCTCGGGACGCGGCGCCGGACGCGAGCCGGTACCACCAGACGTGGTACTGAACGCGAACCGGAGCCGGGTTAGAGTGCAGGAGCTCTCCAGGTCCTAGTGCGGGGCCGGTTCTAGCTCGCAGCTCGGTGGTTGGAGACCCGCCCGTGAACTAGTGAGAGCAGCCGGTGAGAGAGCGCGGGACGCCCGCGCGCGCGGTATGGAAAGGCACTTATGAGAAAATCCGCGATTAATGAGTCAAAAAAATTGTCGGCGTCAAGCACATGTCAGATTACTTATATGATAATTTTATTTAAAGTTTAGAATACATTTTATGTTGTGCGCAGAATAGATTTGCTGTGCGCAACGGGCGTGGGAGCAGTGCGCAATTGCGCACGTGCGCAGCTTAGAGGGAACATTGGTGGCAAGCGGGGGGGGCAGAGTTCTTTGCTGGGGCGACAGCTGCCCCCCCTGGCCCCCTGTAGCTCTGCCCCAGTATTGGTGAGAGTGGTTGCCATAGAAGCAATAACTCAGACCGACTCTGATCAATCACTGCTTACTGACGCTGTCTGGTTCCAACATGGCGGTGTCCGAAAAATGGCGACTAAACTGACTTAATTTGGTTGGAGCCAGAAGTAAACCATTATCTATGGATGACATCAAACTCACTCTGTCCAGTTCTTTTTTAATTTATTAATATGTAAAAGTTTCTAAGTAAGTAAAGTTCAAACTTATTCAGAGAAACACCATATATGTATGAACAGTTGGTCTTCCAATCAGAAAGAACTGTCCATTAAAAGAGTGTTTTTGACAACTGATCCTAAAGTGCAGCAATAAGATGTTTTCTTCTGGGGTATAATAAAGTGTGATTAAAATGTAATTACTTGAGTTAGACAGAATTGGATGTTTTTGTTTTTGCAGGAGCTGGCAGCTTTCAGGCTGACATGACCACGACCTTTAGCTGGAATATAAACATTATGACTCTGTGCTTCCATCTGCTGGCTGTTTTCCATACCAGCAGTGCTTTAGGCTCATGTTCATTCAGTCCATGAAGTCAAAGGTTAATGAAAATATGTAATAACTGGTTGTATTTAATACAAATTAACAAAATCCTGATCTTTTAAATAAAAAACAAGGTAATTCTATTTTTTTAATTAGGCTTGTCTTTGAAGTTTTACCTGTTCTGAATTTTCTGAAGGGGTGGTTCGGGTCACATGTGGTCTTCTCCAGCTGAAAAAGCCTGCGGTCATCATTCATCAGGTTCTTTTGATACTCTGAGTCCACAGCATTCAACTCTCGGTCCTTACAGCTCACATCAAACAGAGGACACAGGAAGAACGGGGCAAACCTGCAAAGCATACAATGACTTATAGTAGCTGCACATAACACTTTTAAATGTTTCTTAATTAAACACTAATGTCTCAAGCAGGGTTCATATTTCCCAACTTCTCCTGCTCACAGCTGATCCAGGTGACCAGCTGTGAGCAGGGCAAACATGCAGACACTCGGGCCCTGGTCTAAATCAATAGACAGAAATTTTCCCTCTTCTACTGGATACTACTCTTTAAACCTGTATCTTCTCATTTGCAGCATGAGCAAAAACACCAGCATTTTAGGAATCAAGCCAAAACGAAATCAGCAGAAAGATTTCTGATCAGCTAGTCACAGGGAAGCTGTTCTGTTTTCAGTCCCCTGAAAAAGGTCAAAACAAACTGATGAAGTCCAGATCACGAATCAAAATGTGAGGATAGATATTTTAAAGACCCGCCCAGATCAAAATAATGTTTTTCACATGTTAGACAATAGACATATAAAAAGAAAATTAAGATTAAAATTGCATTTCTGATCATTTCTTTTTTCAAATATTGTGAATCAGGAAAAGACCCCCAAAAAAATGTAGTTTGAAAAAGCTTGTAGCTGTGACATAGAAGTTACTCTGGGCGGACCACAGTCTCCTGCTTCACCCCATTGTGATCATCCACATGCAGACAAATAGATCAATGAACATCTTTGTTTTCCTCGTCTGAGCTGGAATCTGGATCAGAACTGTACAGCTGGACAGAAATGATATTTCTCCCCATAAAAGATCATGTGGAATGCTTTTACAATAGATCAAAAAGGGATTGGAATGGGACTTTAAAGCCTTGAAAAGATTGTCTTATTTCAGAAAATGGTGAGATTGTGAATGTAGCATGCTACAATGGCTTCTGGGGTCTTGTCACTTCTCAAAGGATGAGAAATTAAAGAAAAACTGCAAGTCCACTATAATCAGGACTACATTCCAAGACTCAGACCTCCCAAGGCCATAAATTACCTCTGTGGAGATTTTATCGAGACATTTGAGAATCTGGCCTCTCTTCGGATGCTAAGAGGCCCAAATGAGGCCTTGAGCCCAAAAGGTCTGTTACCTCCCAAGCCATATTTCTTGATAAGGAAAACGCTGGACAACTCCTATGAAGGATTTACGGAAACAGAGATTTATCCTAAAAGGTCTTCAAAGAATCCTTTCTGTCCCACTCACTGAAGGATCGAAGGCAGACCTCTTTGGAACGTAAGGTTTATGATTTTACACCCCTTGGACCAAAGGAGGACCCAGGAACTCAGCTCAGAACAAGCTGAGATGAACCTTTGAATTTACAATTCTTTTATTCACAAATAAAGATTCTAAACATCTGTTCTTTTATTTTTGGTGTTGAATGTGAATAACATGAAAATGACTGAACTTTATTCACAGATTTCAACAGGAAGCAGACAAAACTTCCACTATAATCTTTGTTGTTCATGAATGTGTGATTTGCATCTGAATATGAGTTTAGACAACATTTAATCGTGTATTGATAAACTGCATGTTAAGAGTTAATGATATGGAATACAATGCATGCTTTGATTTAATCCTCTTTATTTGACAATTAAGAAACATTAGAATTACATGTAGTTGATCTTTTTCTATGAGAAATCTCTTCATAGTTGATTGTTTATTCATTAAGAGTTTGAATGATGATTTTTAAACTTTGTTTAAGCTAAACTCATTCTGATTTAAACTTTATGCAAACTTGTTTTATCACAAAAGTTTTTCATGATTGTTTGATTTTCACATCACTTTACTTTTACCATGAGATACACTGATGATACCACACATCTGTGAATGCTCAGAACATTTAAGAGAAATAACTTTTATTTTTCTCAAATAGTTTAAACAGTTTTGATAGAAACATGAAACTGTTAGATCCACTGGAGACGTGTGCCTGCAGCCATTCGCTGAAAGCAAGCCCTCCTCTGAGGTCTTTTGACCTCAGAGGAGGCCACCTTTGTCTGGTGAGCTTCGTCAGAAAGTCCAGTCCAAGTCCAGCTTCGAGCCACCGTGGTGAGGAGACCCTCTCAGCAAAACTGTTGTGGTTTGATGTGGTCATAACAGCCAATTTGATTGATCCAGACTAGAGTCTTGAACAGTTTAACGTCATTGTTTTCTTTAGATTACAATTTTTCTTTTAAACCGTTCTGAGGCATTACTTTGCTCATCCACCGACTTTCACACACTTTCACACACACACACTACATTGATTTTCTTTGTTTATTTTGTATATATTTTTATGCTTATCTCTTAATAAATATCAAAAAGGCAGTCGTTGTCCATCTTGTTCTTTCTTTGTGATACGGTCCCTTCAGATGAGAATTTACTTCCTGAAGTGTTGAGATTGATTCTGAAGATTACTCTTTAATCAATTTTAAAGCTAAAATTGATAAACTTTCATCATTGAGTAATTTTCCTTCCTTACGGAAGGTGGTGCCCCTTTACGAGACAAAGTCAAATTCTTCATTGAACTTGACCCCTTTACACGCTACATGCATGTAGGTATGTTTTCAGAGAAAAAAACAACTAAACCCAGTTTTAAAATAAATACAGATTTAAGGAAATGTAAATGGTCACCAGTTCTCAAAAGACTTTATGTAATTACCTGTCAAGAGCTCCATGCAAGTGCTCATGGGATACATCAAAGAAGTAGTTGGTGTGGTCTGAACTGGTGAAGGCGTTGTCACTCCCTCCGTGCTGGTTCAGGAACTGGCTGTACTCGTTCTCCTTGGGATACTTCTCCGTTCCCAGGAACAGCATGTGTTCACAGAAGTGGGCCAGGCCCGGGACGCTGTCCGGGTCTGAGAGGGAACCTGGGGAGCAACAAACTCTTTGTGTCACAGATCGAAGGATGACTTCGTCATGTAAATTGGGTTTAAATTAGTTTAACCCTTTAACACCTGAGGCATCGTCTGTGACACTTAAACACAACATTTTTAACATATGGTAACTTTTCAACCTTTAACACAATAATTCCAGTAGATTGTGAAGGAGAAAAGCATCTTCTAATTCTACAAAACTTCTATTAAAAAGAAAAATGCCAAAACACAAAAGGAAAGAGGCATTATCAATGACCGACAGGAAGAAACTGACCGATGTGTACGTCCAAAGCCGCCGCTGATTTGTCGGTAGAGGGGTCACTGATCAGGACGGCCTTCAGACCGTTGGTGAACTCCAGGCCTCTGTAGAGCCGGCTGTCCTCTGGAGAGTGAATGATGTCATCAACCACCCGCTTCACCACAGAGTCTTCCATCTTTAGGAGAGAGGATGACACAAGCCTGCACCTGAAAGAAAAACAAGCATGAGTCAGCACTTTAAAGGGTCAAACAAAATCCCACTTCTGAGGAAGCTGCTTTGTGAGCTGATCGATTATCTCATCACATTTTTGCTCAGTTCTGAGTAGTGCTGACAGAAACGATTATTTTAATAGTTGACTACTCACCGATTATTTTTCCCGATTAGTCGACTAATCGGGTCATGTACAAAGTGGATGCAAAGCACACATCTAAACCATCTTTAAACTAACTAAAAACTAAGTATATAGCATTACCTGCGATAAAAAAAGCTGACAGCTGAAAACACTGAAGCTGACAGCTGAAAACACTGAAGCTGACAGCTGAAAACACTGAAGCTAACAGCTGAAAACACTAAAGCTGATAGCTGAAAACACTGAAGCTAACAGCTGAAAACACTAAAGCTGATAGCTGAAACCACTGAAGCTTACAGCTGAAACCACTGAAGCTGACAGCTGAAAACACTAAAGCGGACAGCTGAAAACGCCAAAGCTGATAGCTGAAACCACTGAAGCTGACAGCTGAAAACACTAAAGCTGGCAGCTGAAAACACTGAAGCTAACAGCTGAAAACGCTGAAGCTGATAGCTGAAACCACTGAAGCTGACAGCTGAAAACACTAAAGCTGACAGCTGAAAACACTGAAGCTGACAGCTGAAAACACTAAAGCTTGATAGCTGAAACCACTGAAGCTGACAGCTGAAAACACTAAAGCTGACAGCTGAAAACACTTGATAGCCAACTAAAATAAAGTGCCAAATTTTTCATGTAAAATGCAAAATTAGCATCAAAGCAAAAAAAGCTTAAGATGGTCAAAACAGCTAGCATGTTGCTGAAATATTAGCCAAACTCCAAAATAGCCTAAAAAAAACTTAATAAATGTTAAATAGTCCATAAATCTAGCAGAATGCCGTTATAACTTTCAACTTTACTACACTCTGACTCCATATAATATAAAGTAATGATTAATCAACTATTAAATTAGTCGTCGACTATTTCAGTAGTTGATTAGTCGTCTAATCGTGGCAGCCCTAGTTCTGAGAGGCTTCAGTGTTTGGATCAACAGTCTTTGTGAATGAGGCAACGATATTGTAATAATATATTAATATTAATTAATTAATATTGATACAGGTAAAAACCTTTTCACTTGTGGGCAACATTACACTGCAAAAGGCTAAACTAGTAGATTGGAGCTGATGATCCTTTCAGTTTCTGTTTCCATTTATACCAGAGACACTGAAGGAAACCAGAATAAAATAAAACCACACCAGGATTGACTTCTTTAACAGGTAAGAATACTTTAAAAGTCAATAAAATAACAGGGAAAAGCAACTTTTGTCTTTACTAAAACACTTTATTCGAACGAACATGAAGAACGAAAGGAAAGTGAAACCTAAAGACTCCGAGTGAGAGTTTAGTAAAGAAGACGATCGTGTTCCAGAAAGCTGTTTCTACCTGTGTTTTTGGTATTAAAAAAGCAGACAGGACTTACTGACGGTTTTACGCACAAACCCTCTGAGTGTGGAAACGCTGAGCGATCTGAACAACAGGCAGAACTAATCGAACCCAGAACTGTTCCGGTTCGAACTCCAGGAAGCAGCCACGGATTGAAAGAGCGAAGTTCAGATTGACTTCCGTACAAAAACAAAGTTCTGAACATGAAGTGGGTAGACTGTAAGAGGTGATTTCTTTCAACCCTTAACACTGTGTCTATGAGCAGGGGCGGAGCTACAGCGTAAACACGGGAGTCGGGAAAGGGGGGAAAAGGAGAACAGCAGAGTGGACGGCCATTGGGTGTGTTTGAGATCACCAGGCGCGACGCAGATCGCCTGGATTGCGGACTGCGGTCAAGTGAGCCGCTGTTCGTTTTTCCGTGCTCAAATCAGCCCTCATTGGATTTTTTCTGCGAGTTTCATACAAGACTTACGGTAGCATGTCCGTGCTCGCTGGAAAATCCTGGAGACTCTTTAATAAACATGATATTTTTACTCCTCATAAATGCAATCACATTACTTTACATGCATATGATTGCATATGCTTTTCTGATTCTATTCAATGTTTTTTAGAATCCTGTATCCTGTATCCTCTAACTTCTTTCCTCTTTTCTTTCTCAAAAGGTCTTGCCTTTTGCCAGGCCACAGTTGCAAATAAGAAGGCTGTTCTTAATCTGTCCTGCCTGGATAAATAAAGGTTAAAAAAAAATATATGATATTTATTAGGAAAATAACCGTGGATTACTATTTTTTTAATCAATCTCAAAATATCATGTATTAGTGAAATAAAATTGGTTAATTTTGGCTGTGAATTAATCCCAAATCATCAATGTATTTCATTATAAATCCGTCACAGACCTACTTAGTCCTTAATAGAAATTTTCTCCTGGATATATAAAACATTTTTACTGTATAGGTTTTTTTTAGAAAAGAACATCAGAAATACCATATAAGGTCTAATCTTTACATCATTTGGCTGACTTTTGTCCCACCAAAAGTCAGCCAATTGAATAAAAATTTACACTTTTCATAGTATTTCATATGTACTTTTCTCAAAATGTATAGAGTAAAAATGCTTCATATTTTCAGGAGTAGTACCCCATGAAGTACTAACCAGGTCTGTAAAGGAATGGTAAAGCACTAAATGGAAACTCAGAAATTAGTCCCACCAAAAGTCAGCCAATTGAATAAAAAATTACACTTTTCATAGTATTTCATATGTACTGTTCTCAGAAAGTATACTGTAAAAATGCTTCATACTCTCAGTACTAGTACTCCATGAAGTACCAAGGAGGTCTGTAAAGGAATGGTGAAGTACTAAATTGTAACTCAGGAATTAGTCCCACCCATATTAAGTTTATGGTCCCACCAAACGTCAGTCAAATGATCAAAAAGTTACACTTTTCATAGTATTTCATATGTGCATTTCTCAAAAAGTATACAGTAAAAAAGCTTCATACTTTCAGGAGTAGTACTCATCGAATTACTAAGGAGGTCTGTAAAGGAATGGTAAAGTACTAAATTGTAACTGAGGAGTTAGTCTCACCCAAAGTCAGCCAGTTGAATAAAAATTTACACTTTTCATAGTATTTCAGATGTACTTTTCTCAAAAAGTATACAGTAAAAAAGCTTCATACTTTCAGGAGTAGTACTCATCGAATTACTAAGGAGGTCTGTAAAGGAATGGTAAAGTACTAAATTGAAACTCAGGAGTTAGTCTCACCCAAAGTCAGCCAATTGAATAAAAAGTTACACTTTTCATAGTATTTCATATGTACTTTTCTCAAAAAGCATACAGTAAATATTCTTCATACTCTCAGTAGTAGTACTCCATGAAGTACTAAGGAGGTCTGTAAAGGAATGGTGAAGTACTAAATTGAAACTCAGAAATTAGTCCCACCAAAAGTTAGCCAAATGATTAAAAAGTTACACTTTTCATAGTATTTTATATCTGCTTTTCTCAAAAAGTATACAGTAAAATTGCTTCATACTTTCAGGAGTAGTACTCATTGAAGTACTAAGGAGGTCTGTAAAGGAATGGTGAAGTACTAAATTGAAACTCAGGATTTAGTCCCACCCAAAATCAGCCAAATGATGTAAAGATTTGACCTTTTATGGTATTTCTGATGTTCTTGTAGTTTGGTGTGAAATAACTGGCGCTAAATGAAGGACATCGGTGTATTTTTTTACTTTTTGTGGAAGGTTGTGAATCACTAATGAAAAAATAAACAAGATTTCAAATAATCTGTTGCTATATTTGTTACTGTTGTCTCTAAAACTTAACTTTAATTTTATTTTATTTATTTATTTGGGACAGTGCATGAATCCCGCAGCTATTTTATTAACTGTTTTACTCTAAAAGATATTAAAAAATAATATAAAAGACACAACAGCACAAATCATACTAGGAGGAGTGGCATATTAACTTTCAGACAAATGGTAAGGACAACCCCCAACGCGCCTTTCTCCGCCCCCTCCTGCAGCAGCTTAGTCTCGCCGACGATGCAGGCGAGGCGCCTGGGGATCTCAAACACACCTCTCGCTGCATTTTCGGTATGCGGAAGCAAAACGGTTGCACCGCTCACCCTGCATGCGCGAACCACACGTCACTTCCGCTCTTCACCCACTCTACCACAGAGTCATTTCCAAACAGTAAAACTCCTTGATCACAATAATTTATGTTTTTCTCAACAACCGAGAGCTTCTCCTGACTGGATTACAGTTAGAAAAAAAGCCACCGAGTTACCGTTAATAACGTGTCTGGATTACCAGATAAAATAAAGTGTTTTGAAGTGGCGCTGTATCCTCTTAGCTTAGGTAGTAAACTGCCGTCATGTAAAACAGCAGAAGAAGAAAACATTTGTAGTCCGTTTGTAGTCACTGCAAGATCGTAAGGTCCTGATCCTTAACGTGTTTTTTTCCTTTGGTTTTTTCAACAATAAGTGAATGTTTTCACTATGATAAACATTTTAAGTGCTATATTAACATCCTAAGAGGTTTTTATTGTTGTTACCGTCCGAAGACCGGAAAATGCTTTAGCGGAAGTGACGTTTGGTTCGCGCATGCGGGAGAGCGGTGCAACCGTTTTACTTCCGCATACCGAAAATGCAGCGACACCAACAATTGTAGAAAAGGATTCAAAACACACATTTTTTTTTTCAAAGAACTTTATTGAACATTATACAAAATTACAAATAACAACAATTAGCACTCCATAAAAAAACAGTAACTAATGTCAAATTTTGACAAGAAAACTACAATATACAGAAATGTAATGGGATCATGGTGAGCAGAAGGAATTGATTCCAAGTAAGATATAATCATATTAATAGAAAGGAAAAGAAGAATGATAAAGGAGAGCGAAAAATGAAAAAAAATCTAAGATAGGGAATTATTCATTAAACAAAAAAATCACAAATTATTCCAGTGTTACGTGCCTTGGAAGTATTAATCTTTTTAAGATATTCATAAAATTGATAGAACTCAATGATAGATCCTTTAAATCTGGGAGTTGTTTTTTTTTTTACTCTACACTTATGTATATAGAACTTAGATTAGAGGACCAAATGACATGTT
>NW_023416911.1:102223-109435 GCF_002922805.2 Oryzias melastigma | reverse complement strand
GAAAGTTTATCGCAATAGACTCATTTCACTATCGAAAAAAAGTAATATCGCAATAACGATAATTATCGTTTTATCGCCCAGCCCTACCATCAAGGGTTCGAATGACTCCCCTCACATCGGAGGCCTTGGATTCCTGGCTGTAAAACACAGAGGAGGAAGAGCACCTTCATACCAAGAGGAGTCCAGCTACTTAACGCTGTCTTACAATCAAGCTAATCAATGCTATTAAACTAAATTATCACAAACACACTACGTCACTTTATGTCATCTTGTATATGCATATGTGTAATATTTTTATACTATCTTCTTTGTATATATTGTCTCTTTTGTTCAACGTCAGACCTCTCCTGTATTGAGGAATCATTGGATTGTACAGTTTTTCTCCCTTTATTGTTACTATTTTTATTTATCTCTATGCTCCTGTGTCATGTGTAACTTGTATGTTGATTGGAGACACTCTCTGCATCAAAAAATAGAATTGTCCCTCGGGGATAAATAAAGTTGTTTGAACTTGATCACCTGCCTCAGCCTTGTTTATCTGTTGCACTTTGGGGTTATCTGGTTGTCTTCGTGATGTACACATTTTTGCATAATGATTTTTTTTGTGGCAGGCTTTGCACACTTGTCCATAGGCAGGACATTTTCTTGGCTCATGCTTGTAGCCGCATCTGGTGCAGTGTACTTGATTTCTCATCTTTATGCTCTGTGATTTTAACCCATCGTCTTTCTTTCTCTCATGTTGTTTTTGCTTGGTGACTTCATGAACAGGGATTTCAACCTCCTCGTGTAGACTTATGAGCTGACTACGACTTAACACACTGGCTCTACAAATATCTATTGCTTTTTGTAGCGAGAGGTCAGGTTCTCGTAGTAGTCGTCCTCTAACTTGATCTTCCATTATTCCACACACGACTATCTCTGATCAGTGAGTCAGTGAGATGCTCAAACTCACAGTTTCTTGCTTTATTCTTTAAGTCTGTCACATATGCATCAACGGTTTCTGATTTTCTTTGCAGTCTTGTGAAAAATAGGTGACTCAAATACGTCACATTTTTTCTTGGATCACAATGTTGCCTGAACATCTCTTTCAACACATCGTAGTCATCAACATCTTCATCAAAGTTGAACGTATTGAATACCTTAATTGCTTTGTCCCCAACCACGTGCAGGAATGTGGCTCTTTTCACGGCGTCGGACTTTTCACTGATTCCGCTTGCAATAAGGAAAAGTTCAAATCTCTGGATCCAATTTTCCTCTAGATTCCCTCTAGACTTAATGCAGTTGGTGGTTTCAACTCCTCCATTTTTTCTTTCTTTTTCTTTTCTAGTTTTCTTCTGACACCATGTTATATTCGACGTGCACGGAGTCCAGTTTTCAGTCTACCATGTTTATTCTGCTGCCTTGTACAACACGGAATCACCACACACATAAAGCTACAGCGACACCCATTGGACACAAAGAGCATAACACCTCTAATATACAAAAAGTGTCTTTAAAAACGACTGCCGTTCCTCCCCTGCGACTGGAGGTCCTCGGAGAACTCAGGTACGAGCATCCATATGGGGTCAAATTATGGGGTCAAATCAGGATCAGCTTAAAGTGAACGAAAAAACAGATTGAAAACTTGAAATATAGATGTTGTAACTGAAAAAAAGAAGTGGAAATTTGAAACCTGGAAAAAAAATTGAACATTTAAAAAAAAAAAAACTGAAGATTTGAAAAAAAAAAAAACCCCAGAAGATTTGAAAAGTAAAGGAGTGAAAACATGACAAAAAAACCTAAATTAAAAATTACTAATTAAAAACAAATTATTCTTTAGTAACAGCTGCCGCTTTGAATTTTCAACTTTTTTTTTTTTTAATCTTAACTTCCAGTCCTCAGTTTTCAGTTTCAATTTTTTTTTCGAGTTTTCACTGCTGAGATTAGCCTAATTTTACATGGGGGCGGGGCTTTGAGCTCATTGGCGACCGGGACACGTTTCCCAGGGTGGGGGGGATGACTCCTCACTACACATTTTCTCCACTTTTCTCAGACTCAAATGGATATTTTTAAACTTTTCTCTCATTTTTTACTCTCACTGTTCAAACTTTCAAAGAAAAAATAGGTCAAATAAGTCTAATCACGATGAAGATTTATGTAATGCTGCCAAGCTGCACGTCTGCATGAAAAACGACGCAGAGGAGATCGATTGACAAAATCAACAGCAAAGCCGCGCTGAAAAAAATCCACCAAACAGTGAGAAAGGTACACCGCAATACTAGTGAGGTAAAACTGCAAGTAGTAATACTGCCCTCCATGAAGAAGAAGAAGAAGAAGAATTTTTAATACGGACTCAAGGTCCAAAACAGCACAGACTATAAAAAACAAACAACATTCATAAATATAAAATACAGTAATAATTCATATAAAAGTAAAATCAATAGACATAAGAATCAATGTAAAAACCAATATTACAAACTTAAAAATAGAAGGGCTTAAAAAATGCGTCCATACCAGAACCTCCAGATTGACGACTGATATCTAAGAGTGCTCTGCTTTACATTGGTGAGGGCTAAAATAATTTCATTCTCTGAGGCATTAAGACGTTGGATAAAACCATAAGTAAAATGTCTTAAAAGAGCCTAGAGTGTGAATATCAGCACCAACAAACATCTCACTGGCACTGCACCACCGTGGCCTTCCTAATAGAATCCTCAGGGCATCATTATAAGCAATCAACCATGAGTTTAATCAGAGTTGAGTAACGCAGGCGGAGACAAAAACAAACAACGATCTGCAGCAGAAAAAACGTCACATCCTCATTACCTCTTGAGGAATGATGGGATGCATTTTCGGGTAGCCAATGAGCTCAAAGCCCCGCCCCCATGTAAAATTAGGCTCAGCTCAGCAGGGAAAACTCGAAAAAAAAATTGAAACTGAAAACTGAGGACTGAAAGTGAAGATTTAAAAAAAAAGTTGAAAATTCAAAACAGCAGCTGTTACTAAAGAATAATTTGTTTTTAATTAGTCATTTTTAATTTAGTTTTTTTTCATGTTTTCACTCTTTTACTTTTCAAATCTTCTGGTTTTTTTTTTTTTCAAAATTTCAATTCTTTTTTTCAGGTTTCAAATTTTCAATTCTTTTTTTCAGGTTTCAAATTTTCAATTTTTTTTTCAGTTGCAACACCTATTTTTCAAGTTTTCAATCTGTTTTTTTCGTTCACTTTAAGCTGATCCTGATTTGACCCCAAAGAAACCAGCATGTCTCTGTGCCGGAGTGCTGCCCTCTGCAGGATGAAGAGGGAACAACCCGCTGGAACGGCAGACTGAAATCAGCCTTTCCGGAACCGCAGAGGTTCGGTTTGAGCTGCAGGGGGAAAAAGTAAGAAAGAAAGGAAGGAAGACGGCTTTTGTCTCAAGAGCGGAGAGCTGTGTTGTTTCCTGAAGACGCCCATCTCTGAAGTTCTGAGATGATAGAGGAGAAGAAGTACTTCTTTTCTAGACTTTAACCAAAGAAGATTGTTTGGATTCTTCGGAACCACACCTGCACGATGACCGCAAACACGTGAGTTGACAAAGAAAACCCAGTAGATGTTGGTCTGATGGTTAGATGTAGTTTCCGGTCAGTCGAGTTTTTGGAGCCGCTCACTGTTCCTGCGTGAATTGCGGGTTTCAGGATCACGCAGACTTTCGGGGTCAGCGGGAAGCACGCGGACATCCATCCACACACATCTGCCTCTTCCCTTTACGGACTCGTCGCTCTGGAGCAGCGACCGTTTCCAGTTTCACTGCTGCAGAGCGAAGCCCCAAGAGAACGGAACAACCAGCTTTAGGACTCCACAGGCGGTTTGACAAAGCACGCAAACCTTTATGGAAACATGATTCAAACACGCACGCAGTCCTTCTGCTATCCAGGCACGTTAACGATGGAAGTCGGGTCATCTGTGGCCCATAAGACAAAACTTTCCCCCCAAAGATTAGAATTTTCACCGGTCTGGTAGACCACCTTTACCTTACCAAAATAAGTAGTTCATTTTAAGGATACTGGTTTGAAACTAAATTTAAGGTGGTATACTTTAGTTTACCTTTTAGGTACTCAGTAGGGCTGGGCGATATTGAGCATTTGGCCGTCTACCAGTGGCGGTTCAACACTGAATCACACCCCGGCCGAGACCCCCCGCTTCCCCCACCAGCCATATAGATTTATACGAGCTAAATGTTTGTCTAAAAAAAGTTGTATGTTTATCAAAACTGTTACTCTCTTTATTTAGAACGTTTCAGTTCATAATTATTCAAAAACAAAACACTAATCCTAATTGAAAGTGGAGTCTTATGTCAGGTTTTATAACATGACAGAAATGTAATGTTGTTTTAACAAACTAACCGTCTTTTCTCTGAACCTTTTGATGAACGGTCCTTACTCAGGAAAGCATCAACTTTTCATCAAAGTTTTAATGTTTATTTCTAGTGATATGGTCATTTTTTTAACAGCTTTAACATTTTTTTAAGAAATTAACTTTGTTCAAATCACGTGTTTGCAATGTACCACAGAAGATTAAAGATTAAAACTAGGGATGAACAATAAATTAATTATTTATATATATAATACATGTTTTTAATGTCATGCAGATAAAACATGCTTACATAGAAATATGTTCAACATTTTTACATAACTGTGTGTAATGTTACTGATCAGTGTTGCTGTGAGTCACAATGAAATGGAGCACCAAATGAGTGTGTGTTTGTGTTGCTGAGGTCAGTGTGAGCAAATGCTAGAAATTCCCAGCACACCTGAATGCAGCAATAGAAAGTTCTTAACGCAAGCGCATAAGTGCGGAAATTCCACGCAGCCCCTGAACGCACCTCGGGCCACGTTAATGTGACAATTAAATTCATTAAATCAGCGCAATAAAGTCAGGATTAAATGTTTGAAGCAACTCTAAAATGGATGTTTGTGGTGGTGTTTTTAAAGGGAGGCTCAAGACCGACCTTTTTAATATGTCTTTTAGTTGATTTGATATTTTGTTTTATCCTCTATTTTTACTTAATCAATATTTATTTATTTTTACTGAATCATGTGTGTCTATTTTATATATATATATATATATATATATAACTTGTCTTTTTATTTATATCTGTTTTTATTTATTCATTTTAATCTATTTTACTCCTTTTACGTTTTTAAATTCAGTGTCTTCCTCTGAGGGATCCTCCACATCAGTGATTGACCTTTCTCAATAAACGGGGTCACAATATTGTTTCCTTACTGCAGTACAAAGCCAGACTTCTAGATTTCTGCTTTCTATCTTTTTAGTATTTATTTATTTATTCATTTATTTACTCTTTCATGGTGTGACAATATGTTGATGTGTGTTTGTGCGTGTGTGTGGAGGGGTGGGACTTGTGAGCATTGTCTTTTGTTTTTAAAAATTTATTATGTTTTATGTAAAGCACTTTGAGTACATTATTTGTTTCTAAAAGTGCTATACAAATAAAGTTTGATTTGATTTGATCAACAGTGGAGGGAGAAGCAGACTCCATCCTGGTTGTGTTTTTTTTTATTTTTTATTCAAACACAATGTAAGTATAATATTTAGTGCAATACTCAAGGACATTCCAAAGACAAACAAACAAACAAAACAGACTCCATCATGTTGTGTTTGAGCCTCAGAGATGAAGAACAGAGATTCACCTGTCAAAGTGAAAGAGTTTTTCTGCCGCTAAAATAAAAGTTCTACCTGCATTTGCCGGTTGTTTATTTAGAGTTCTGCCTGTATTGAAACATGGGTTATAGAAGGTCATCTTATGACTTACTTTAAAAAAAAAAGCATTCTACACAGTGGACCCCGCCCTTTTACAGAGGCCCACAGCTGAACTGACCCTTCCACCCCACCCTTTTCTTCTCAATTCGATGTTTTCAGGCCGTTCAAAACATTGTGATATTACAGGTAACAGAAACCATAACTGCACAGATTTTTTCTCTCCAAGCGCTGAGCTGCTACCCCCTGTGAGTTGGCATGCCGAGCAGCTCCCAATACTGCCTGCACCTACAAATGCTCCTGGTATCAATCCACTACCGATTCAATACTGGTCAATATTGCTGATATCAATACCCATATGTTTTGTAAATGCTTTGGATGTGACATGAACAACAAAGTCTCAAATGTTTTTAATCGCTATGAATGTTTTTTTTTTTAATTATTTGACAAGCACATAAACAGAATAAAACAATATTTTCAATTAAATGGAAAATAGTTTATTAAAATAAAAACTTCTTGAAATGAGGCAAGAAGTAAAACAGTCTACAAACCGAAAGAAACAAGTAACTATGATGCAAAAATAAATCTAAATGTTTAACGATTACAAAAAACATTAGATAGAAATATAAATAATTAGTAATTCCTATGCCTTTAAATAGAACAACAAAAACAGATGAAAAGTAATTTGTCAAAACAACTCAGCTTTTAAATATTGTGAAATAGGCTGAAATCATACTCTTTCTCTGCTGCTGCTGAGATCTGACAGGACTGGAGAGAGTGCTGAGGCAGCGACTCAGCTGGGTCATTTTTGCTAATACAGAAACGTTTCAAACAAGAGTGGAAATATTGATATCTGCGGGCCGGTACAGATCCATTACTGATATCTGCGGGCCGTTACAGATCCAATACTGATACCTGCGGGCCGGTACAGATCCATTACTGATACCTGCGGGCCGGTACAGATCCATTACTGATATCAACTAGAGATCGATACTATCAATATTCTGGATTGATCTATTCAGCACTAGTACTTATAGATGAACTTTTCAAGTTCATACATTTGTGTTAGATATACTTGGATTTTAGTTGGAATTATACTACAATCTAAAAATATTTACACTATATTTGTTCCTGTCCTTGAACATTTTCTTACAGAGCATTAAAAGTGGAGTAGATGCATCTCCAGTATATTAAAATACTCTGATAGATAGAAGTTTATTACTTGTAAACTAAAAGCAAACTTCAAAAGCTACATCACATTTACTTCAACCTCAACGTGTACTTTCTAGAGCTGTCAGGCGATTAAAATTCTTAATCGCGATTAATCGCATTTTGTCCTGAGTTAACTCACGATTAATCGCAAATTGATATGTGGCCTTTTTTTACGGAAAAAAATGTGGAATTTAACAGTATAACAGTTTAACAATTTAACAATTTAAGAGTTCTTCATTAATTATGAAAACAAGAATGGCAA
>NW_023416911.1:93987-100768 GCF_002922805.2 Oryzias melastigma | reverse complement strand
TCGCGATCTGCTCCCAAAATTTCGAGTACGGATATTCGCGACGTCCAAGATCGCTGATTCGCGATCTTTATAAATGTAGTAAATTGTATTAAAATATGATCAAAATATCATCTGGGGACGATGTATTTTTGCTCTGAAATGCAGATTAATGTAGGATTTTAAGTTTACAAACTAAAATAAAGAGCCGCGGTACTGCCAACAGAAGTAAACATATCTTCGTGACGATGAAACTTCCGGTTTTCAAAATAAAACTAGCAAGAGCTTTTTTCTGTTCAGAAACTGAGACTGAACTTCCGCTCACAGACATAACTTCTGAAACAATGAATTAGCTTTAACATCGGAGCTTTAGCTCCAGTGTTTACATTCTTTTGACTATGAGAACTCTTCAACATTTGGCGCAATTAACGAAACTCCAGCTTATTCTGAAGAAACAGCCTCGCGCTGCTGAAAGGTGGATGTCATCAACGTGAATCAGCTGATTCTGCAGTGAAAAAAACTCAAATAATTTTTTTCATACGGGCTCCCCGGTGTTTTTTCTTGTGATCAATGATATATATTACTGGATTGGAAGTCACGTGACAGATGGCGTGACAGACATGCGCCATCATTATGGATCGAGTCTTCTCGAGTAATGATAGTTTGGTTCTTCGATGTATGTTTTTATTAATGTTTCATCTTTTAACACAAAGCGGATGTTAATCACACATATTCACGTTCAACCTGCAGAAAAACTGATGGAAATTTATGTTGGAAACACGTAAAATGCACGTTGCTGCATTGTTACTTTGTCGGTCACATTTTTCTTTTTCGTAAGAAGTGTAAGAGAGTTTGCACATAATTTTCTTAATCTGTGGCGTCACTGTTGATTTTTTTTCTTCGCACAGACCAGAGGAAGCCCAGCTAGAATATACAGCGCTAATGCTAACGCTAGATTTCTGCTCAGTGACATAAACAGCAGAGAGCAGATGTTAGTGAAGGAGCTGTGGATGTAAACTTTAACCTGCCACAACATTTACTGCTATTATCTCTGTGTTTTGAATCTTAACAGTTTGGCAGATGTATTTGATGTTATCATCCAAGTTTTAAAATGTTTTTGTATCAGTTAAAGATGCTAGCTGGAGCCTTTTTCTCAAAGTACAATTAAATCGTCTATTTGAAGGTAAATTCTGAAGCAGTTGAGATTTATTTAGCATGTATGTAATCCAAAAATAATAAAAGTTTCAGTTTCATTTTAAAATGTGGTAAAGGGTGTTTTTATTAATATTATTATTAATATTTATCACTTTGAGATGTTTTTAATAGTGAAAGGACTTTACTAAACTTTATCAGTCATTCATGGTATAAACTTCATCAATCTCCCTCATCTCTGGTCTTGGGTGACAATCATTTACAAGCTCTGTTTTATGGATTTTAGCACAGAGGAAAAATGAAAACTCAGATATTTAAAGCTGTTCATTTGACAGCAATGCAATACCTGTGGCAGTAGAAGGTGCAATTCTTGCACTATTTACAGATTAATCTTAATAGATAGTAACTATTTAAATATACCACAAGATCAATAACTTTCTAAGCTTTAATTTGAGCCATATTTTGTAAAAATCAGTTAAGAAATGAGGGAGCTAGCCTGATTTCTGTGGTTGATGTCTGCCTGTCCTCCATGTAAACAGCAGCGTTCTGCTGCCGTGAATCAATGCATAGCAATGGTGCACGTGTCTGTCTAGAGCAGCAATTGGGCAAGGGCCAATCCAGTAATATATATCAATGCTTGTAATACATCTAAAATTCAAATTTGAATAAATATAAATATTTGCTCAAAATGTGTTTACTTCTTTCAACTAAAATCATTATAATCCATTTTTGGCAATGCAAATTTATTTTAGAGAAATCGTGATAAAATCGAAATCGTGAAATAAAATTGAAAAAATCGTGATTTTCTTTTTTTGCCATATTGCCCAGCTCTAGTATACACTGGGGAAAACGTTCTGGTATTTAAGTATACTTAAACACATTTACTTGAATTATACTTATTTTTGAAAAGGGTTGTCCACCTTTGTTGTGAAGGGGGGGGGGTCATCTGGACCCCATAAGGGATAGATAATTTAAAACAGGGACGTGCACAGGATTTTTGAGGGGTTGGGGTTTAAAGTTGGAAAAGGGCAACAAAAAACACACATATTTTTTTGTTCAAGTACAATTTAAAAATAATGTTCTAATAGATAACCACTCAGCTATGACACCTGTGTAGGAGAAAGTTATATAATTGCAATTTTTTATGTAAACAAATTATTATCATACAGTTGGAGGATATCCAAAGCAATAAAACACTGGAGGCTCTTGATTTTGATATTGTGCAGCAGGAACCATCAACATGAATAAAGTTTAATACAGATGACAATACTTTAGAAACAGATTTCCTATAACTTTAGTCCTCGGAAATCTGAAAGTATTACAAACATTTAATGGAATGAGGGTCAGCACCGCTAAGTCTGAGGCCATGACTCTGGACCGGAAAAAGGTGGTCTGTTCTCTCTGGGTGGGTGGAGTGCTCCTGCCTCAGGTAGTAGTAGTTCACCTTTAGCTTATCCCTTTCGGGGTCCCCACAGCGTAACAGCACCCACTGTTTCGCATCATTAATTTGGCAGAGTTTTTACGCCGGATGCCCTTCCTGACACAACCCTGTACTTGAGGGGCACAGGTACCCAGTTAGGCAGCAGCATCAAGGGTCTTGCCTAAGGACCCAATCTGGGTGGAGATCAGTGGACACCCCTGGGAATCGAACTCAGGGCTCCTGCGTGTCAGCCTTTCACCTAGCCCACTGAGCCATCCAGCCGCTAGTGCTCCTGCCTCAGGTGGAGGAGTTTAAATACCTTGGGGTCTTGTTCACGGGTGAGGGAAGATCGCAGTGTGAGATTGACAGAGGAATTGGTGGAGGAATTGGCATTTGGCTTTGTTTTAGTTCATAAACGAGCTGCAGTGGCTACGCAGCTCTCCTCTAGAATGGAAGCTAATGGCAGTGATGCTCGGGCAGCAGACGAAAGCATGGAGAGCCAAGTTGGATCATTTCTTGAATCGAAAGGGATTTCCCTGGATCTAAATGCGTCGTGTTTTGTCGACCGCTTCCTAGGTGGAAGGCGACGGACTCCTAAAGCGGTGCAGAGAGATCCAGAACACTTGAGTGACGGGCTGCAGAATACCTTGCGTCTGACGTATCTCTTCTGTTGATTGTACTTTATGTGCACTCTTGTGTGAACCATTTCATTTCAATTCAAATTCAATTGGTGGATTGAAAGAATAGAAAAAAATGGAATTAAATCGATTCAGACTCTGGTTAATCAAATCAAAGTGATTCTGGAAATTATCGATGCCCAGCCCTATTATTGAAAAAAAGCATAATAATCATAATAATTAAATCATTACACAGGGTGTAATGATAAATCAATGAATTGATGCAAGATATGCAAGTTGTTAATTGGAAAAAAAAAAACTATACCGTTATAAAATAATTTCAAAATGAAATAAATCGGTCTATTGTCAATATTGGAAAATAGTTTTGTGATTGAGGCACAGGAGGGTTTAAGTATAACTTGTAACAACGACTCTGAGGCGTTTGGATCCATGTGCAGCAGGTAAGTTTAATAGCGACCAAAAATAGACAAGGGAAAAGATGAGAGCGTAATCCAAAAACCAGGCAGGAGTCAAAACACGGATTAAGACAGGGAGACGAGGAGACTGGCAAAGGTCAAAAACGAGACGGCCAAAGTAAACGTGAAGGCTCAAGACAGCTTGTGAACAAGACAATGTTTCGCACAGAGCAGAGTCCAGACATATATAGAAGGAGGCTGATGAGAAGCAGCTGGGGATGACATGGAAGCACTGTAAACCCTAATGAGTTCACAGAACTTAAACATTTTTGTAACAGATTACTCAATAATATTTGAGTTATGTTATCAAAATTTTTAAGTTTACATAAATCAAAATGTATATTTTAAGTTGACTTAATTAGTTTTTATTTCATTTTATGAATATTAATTTTAAATATTACCTTAAAATAATGAAATAATTCAGTCAAAACTTTAAGTATTTCCCAACTAAAAAAACTGTCCTAACTAACTCAGTTTTTATAATTATACGCAACTCATAAAAAATGTAAAATATACTCAAATGATTTAAAAATTATCTACCTCATTAAATGTGGGTAGCATTCAAAACATTTACCATTCAGCTCAAAGTGTTGGGACTTCAAAATGTATTTTAAACCGAGATACCAATATTGGCCCACGACACATTATCAGCCAGCATTCATTTAAAAAACAAAAAACATGAAAGCCACACAACAGTGATTGATCGACACCATTCTTTTTAATTCAACACAGTGTGCTTTTTTAAAAAAGGACACACATTTTAAGAGCTCAGTCAAAATAAAGTGCTTGTTCGAAATAAAACAAGATTGCAGAAAAATAAGTTGTTGCGTAGTACAGTATTATCATATACAGATGTGGACAAAAGTGTTGGTACCCCTCAGTTAAAGAAGGACAAACCCACAATTCTCACTGAAATCACTTGAAACTTACAAAAGTAACAATAAACTAAAAAAAATAGAAAATTAAACAATCAAAATCAGCCATCAATTTTGAATTGTTGATTAAAATAATTATTTAAAAAAACAAACTAATGAAACAGGCCTGGACAGAAATGATGGTACCTCAATAAAAGATTGAAAACTATCTGACCAGAGTGACATGATTAACTCAGGTGTGTCCTTTAATTGACATCACAGGTGTTTTATTTATTGTTACTTTTGGAAGTTTTGAGTGATTTCAGTGAGAATTGTGGGTTTGTTCTTCTTTAACTGAGGGGTACCAACACTTTTGTCCACGTCTGTATATATATATAGTAGTAATTGATACATTATGTTCTTTGGGTCTTCTTAGATTTTTAATCCCTTTAAAAACCAGGATTGGGGATAATAGTTAATACATTTTTAAGTGAAGCAATAAAAAACATCTGCAAATGATACAACAAAAACTTGCATATCACTAAAAACCAAAAAAATAAAAAAAAAGTCCATTCCGGGAGATTCACTCACTGAACAACACATTCTTCGGGTCCCGTTCAGTGGTTAAATGTCCTCAAGGCACATCACAAATTTCTGAATAAATGTCATTGTAAGCTCCATTTTTGGGGGTATTGTAGGTCCAGAGCATAGACATACCCAAAGGGTAGGAGGGTCAGCCAGATTTGTGGGACCACTGACAAGTATTTCATTCTCCACGACAATAAAAATGCTCTCAGGATGGACGACGGCAACATCATGAGTATCACCCAAGACAACTGATATACAGTAAGAGCCACAGCAGTGTCTGAGAGGTCTGGACCATCTGGAAACTACAAAACAAAGAAACACATGTGAGATCAGACCCTCAATGATATTTATCACTAATGTCCAAATGTCTAAAGTGACATTCCTGCCACCAGTCACTTTCCACTTTGGAACTAAACCCTTGTTTCCGGTCCGGTACGATAAGGAGTAGTACCGTACGGACCAGTTCATTCTGGGGAGTGTCTCTACTCTGTTAACTCTTTAACACCTGAGGTATTGCCGGTGATTCTTAAACATAAAATCTTAAACGCACTCTAACTTTTCAACTGTTAATACAATCAGCGCAATTCCAGTAGATTCTAAAGGAGAAAAGCATCATGAGCTGCTATATAGTCCAGAAATTATGGTAACATCAATGTTCAAAAAATGTCTTTAAAAAAACAATGCCTTTTTGATTGTGGCTAAAAACTATGGCATTAAATTTCTGCCATAAGTCCCTCATGGGCATATATTAAAACTCCACAAATGCAAGGAACGTTCCACAGGTGCAGGGCAGTCTCCACGCCCGCTCCTCTACTCCTGTGCGCTGGTGAAACCTCTTCTCCACGCTCGTGGGAGTATTTTTACACTCCTGTGACCTCTCCTGATCGCCTGTGAAAGTATTCTTTCACAGACTACCACAGTACTACTAAACTACTGTAGTAAAACAAATCATTTTGGATGTTCCCCTTTTTTTTAAAAGTCAAAAATGAAGCAAACATGTGAATGTTTACATTAATTTTCTGAGAAACGAGTTGAATCACCAGGTGGGAAAACACAAAAAGAGGAACTCTTAGAAAATGAATTTAAATGTTCATTATGTTTGCTTCATTTATTTTTCTTTTTTTTAATGGGAATATCAAAAAATCCTTTGTGTAATTATAGAAGTTTAAAATTGCTAGATAATTAAATAAAGCACCCCCCCACCACCACCCTTTTTTAGTTTTCATTTGAAAAATGAATGATACATCTGTTTTTTTTCCGTCAATATTGAGTTTCACACGGGCGTGCAGGGGAAGCTCCACGAACACACAGTCCTCCATGAGGGGGTGGAACTAGTTTTAGGAGCATAACAATACTCCCACCAGTGCGGAGAAGAGGTTTCACTAGCGTACAGGAGTAGAGGAGCGGGCGTGGAGATCGTCCCCCTTGAATGTCGCCCCCCTTGAATGTTTCTTGCGTGTGTGGAGTTTAAATTTTATTCAATTCAATTTTATTTATGTAGCACAAAATCACAAAGAAAATTGCCTCATTGGGCTTCAAAATATGAACAATAGTTAAAAACTAAACAGACTAAATAAACTGGTTATCCCTGCCCTCTGACCCTCCCTCCTGGTAAGGAAAAACTCCTAAAAAACTTGAGTCAGGAAAAAAGAAGAAACCTTAGGGATTCCCACATGAAGGAGAGATCCTATCCCAGGA
>NW_023416911.1:80136-93007 GCF_002922805.2 Oryzias melastigma | reverse complement strand
AACGAGACCAAGAGGATCACAATCACAGCGTGGCCTTGAATTAGTGTTTTCAAGCAACATCCCCCTTGCAAGAAAAAGAAAAACTAAAGTAAAAAAGATTTAAATGAACTCTGGACTTTGTGTGTGTGTGGGGCCAAGGGTGTGGATAACATTGTTTGTGACAGAGGATTTTGATATCTTATATGTCAGGAGAGAGACCTGACTGGCACCTCAGAAAAGTTAACCACAAACTGTCACAGTACGGACCAGTTCATTCTGGGGAGTGTCTCTACTCTGTTAACTCTTTAACACCTGAGGTATTGCCGGTGATTCTTAAACATAAAATCTTAAACGCACTCTAACTTTTCAACTGTTAATACAATCAGCGCAATTCCAGTGGATTCTAAAGGAGAAAAGCATCATGAGCTGCTATACAGTCCAGAAATTATGGTAACATCAATGTGCAAAAAAGGTCTTTAAAAAAACAATGCCTTTTTGATTGTGGCTAAAAACTATGGCATTAAATTTCTTCCACAAGTCCCCCATGGGCGTATATTAAAACTCCACAAATGCAAGGAACGTTCCACAGGTGCAGGGCAGTCTCCACGCCCGCTCCTCTACTCCTGTGCGCTGGTGAAACCTCTTCGCCACGCTCGTGGGAGTATTTTTACACTCCTGTGACCAATGTTCCCTCTAAGCTGCGCACGTGCGCAATTGCGCACTGCTCCCACGCCCGTTGCGCACAGCAAATCTATTCTGCGCACAACATAAAATTTATTCTAAACTTTAAATAACATTATCATATAAGTAGGGTTGTAAAACGCATTAATCTGACGTGTGCTTGATGCCGACATTTTTTTTGACGCATTAATCGCGGACTTTCTCATACGTGCCTTTCCATTCCGCGCGCGGGCGTCCCGCCCCTCTTTCACCGGCTGCTCTCACTCGATCTCGGGCGGGTCTCCAACCCAACTACCCCTGGCTGCAGCCTGCAGACCGGGGCGCTAGGACCTGGAGAGCTCCTGCACCCTAACCCGGCTCCGGTTCGCGTCCAGTACCACGTCGGCTCGCGTCCAGCGCCGAGAGCTGCGGACCCCCGACGTTCCGAACAGCAAGCGGACCGGGGAACGTTTTAAATGTTCTGGAGGTTTGCCCCAGCATAGCGGTCTGTCTGCCGGCATATTCATCACGTGAGCTCCGCTGAGCTGCAGCCAGACAACACGGCGGCAGTAACAGACTGTCAAACTATCCACAGTGTATCCCGCTTTTCTCAGTCTTTAAGGTTTTAAAAAACAAAAGTTAATTGGAAATGATAAATCTCTATTTCATGTATTACTGCAGTTCAGCAGAGGAGGAAAAGATTTGGTCCTGACAAAAAATGAACATGAAAGTGTTATGGAAATGTTATTTTTGATGTTTTTTATTTTATTTTACTGAACGTTGATTTAAGTTTAGAATTTAAAATGCCCTTCACTTGGACTTGGGCTTTTGTTAGGCAATGCAAGTTTATTTGTATAGCACATTTCATGTACAGAGACAAATCAAAGTGCTTTACATAAAACATTAAAAGAAACAATCAAAAGAAATAGTAAAAATGTGATCATTAAAATAAAATTAAAAGAAAAGTAGGCATTTTATGTTACAGCCTTTTATTGTTAAGAAAGTATCTCCATACAATGTTACAAAATAAAGTGTTTCTGATGAAAACTATAAATTTCGTCATTCCTGTTTTCATAATTAATGTAGAACTGCTAAATTCCATGAAGCACACATTTTTTTCCTTAAAAAAAGGCCACATAATAATTTGCGATTAAACGCGAGTTAACTCTGGACAAAATGCTCTGTTAATGTGTTCTGTGTTACATTGATGCTCCAGTGTGATTGGATGAGTCTGGGGGTGGGCGGAGGAGCAGGAGAATCTAAGAAGGGTTGCGGGAGCATGAAGGAATGTAATGAGGAACGAGCCAATGAGAGCACTTTATCGTTTGTGTTGTATTCGGCGTGGTTACGGCCGACAGTAACCGTTTACAAGTTTATTAAAAGCTTCGCGGTTGGAAACGGTCGCCTCCGCCTCTTCATTGCGTCCTGACGGACGCTACAGTATGTTTGCTATTTTAACTACTATTTGTATCTTTCTTTTATTTATTATGGAAAGCACTTCAAGATTCTTTGTAGCAGGAAAAGTCCTAAACAATTAAAGTGGAGTTTGAATGTATTCCCAGACAGCAGGACCCACTTCCTGAATGTTTCTTACTTTTCATTGTAATTGTTGTAAATCACTCACATTGAACACAATTTGATGAACATTTATTAGTTTCATTCTTTTAATAAGCTACATGACTTGTTAGGATAAGAGATTTCAGACAGTTGAAATATAGACGTGAATACAGAGTGAACCCTCATTGTTGCTCATGGCGGTCGAAGGAGCGCTCAGTGAGTTTCTGTGTTTGCTCAGACGCACAAAAAATTAGAGGGAACATTGCCTGTGACCTCTCCTGATCGTCTGTGAAAGTATTCTTTCACAGACTACCACAGTACTACTAAACTACTGTAGTAAAACAAATCATTTTGGATGTTCCCCTTTTTTTTAAAAGTCAAAAATGAAGCAAACATGTGAATGTTTACATTAATTTTCTGAGAAACGAGTTGAATCACCAGGTGGGAAAACACAAAAAGAGGAACTCTTAGAAAATGAATTTAAATGTTCATTATGTTTGCTTCATTTATTTTTCTTTTTTTTAATGGGAATATCAAAAAATCCTTTGTGTAATTATAGAAGTTTAAAATTGCTAGATAATTAAATAAAGCACCCCCCCACCACCACCCTTTTTTAGTTTTCATTTGAAAAATGAATGATACATCTGTTTTTTTTCCGTCAATATTGAGTTTCACACGGGCGTGCAGGGGAAGCTCCACGAACACACAGTCCTCCATGAGGGGGTGGAACTAGTTTTAGGAGCATAACAATACTCCCACCAGTGCGGAGAAGAGGTTTCACTATCGTACAGGAGTAGAGGAGCGGGCGTGGAGATCGCGCCCTTGAATGTCGCCCCCCTTGAATGTTTCTTGCGTGTGTGGAGTTTGAATTCTATTCAATTCAATTTTATTTATGTAGCACAAAATCACAAAGGAATTTGCCTCATTGGGCTTCAAAATATGAACAATAGTTAAAAACTAAGACTAAATAAAACAGGTTATCCCTGCCCTTAGACCCTCCCTCTCGGTAAGGAAAAACTCCTAAAAGAACCCGAGTCAGGAAAAAAGAAGAAACCTTAGGGATTCCCACATGAAGTAGAGATCCTATCCCAGGACGGACAGGAGATACCAGAACAGTTAAAGAAAGATTAGCTTCTACAACTACGTATCTAAGAGTTCATTCAGATAAAGCTGAGGGAAGAGTGATGATGAAGTCCATAGTCAAGATGAAGCAGAAGTGCAGTCCACGACCAGGAGCAGGAGGACAGACGACCCAGCAGGAATCACTCTCACTCAGAGATGCAGGATGGTGTCGGGGGCGTGGTCCACTGCCAAGAGTGGTAGTGTGGGCGATCCACCGGGGATCTGAAATCTCTCCCGCTCCCCAGAGGAGAGTGGGAAAGAAGAACAACATGTGAATGGAACTGCACCAACAAAAGCATGGAGAACTAAATACAATAAATAATAAAGAATAGAAGAGAGGAGAAGTAGATGAGAATAGAGAACAGAACCCCAGAGCTGATCTGGATAATAACCATGATAGAAAATCTAAATTTATATTTAAACGCATCAATATTAATTTATTAATCTAGCCTCACAAGGACCACATGAGAGGGAATATTCTCTGATTACTAGCTAGCCTGGCAGAACGCCTGTCCAAAGAGGAATGTTTTAAGGCTAGTTTTGAAGGTAGAAACTGTACCTGCCTCTCTGACATGAGCTGGGAGCTTATTCCATAGAACAGGGGCTTGATGGCTGAAGGTTCTACCTCCAACTGTACTTTTAGAAATTCTAGGAACTACAAGCAGTCCAGCATTTTGTGAACGAAGTGTTCTGACTGGTTGGTAAGGAACTATGAGATCTCTAATATAGGATGGGGCCATACCATATAGAGCCTTATATAGTTTGATATATGCTTGTAGGAGAGTTTTGTCAGAAATTTAGCGCTATAAAAAACAACAGTAATAATAAAAAGACCATTAGGAACGAATTTACAATAGAGAAAAAGTAGCTGGAGAAGAATTTTAATAGTTAATGCTTTATACTTTCATGTCATGTACACATTATGTGCAGAACTGAAAAACCCACAGGTGATTAGAAAATCCGGGAAAAGAAGACTCTATGTTGTTAGTGGGAAAAATTGTGCTGCTACTCTGGCGCCGTTCCAGCAGTAACCTCATAGTACATAAACAGGACCTGTAGGACCCAAAGAATGGAACATAAGAACAAGAAATCTAAGTGTGAAAAGGCGTAATAGAAACCAATATAAGACTAACCTATAAAAGAAAGATGTTTGGCATTAAATGATGGTGGCTTACATGCCAGAGGTTTTTTTTTTGTGTGTCCTTGTCCTGAGTTCTTTAGAGTTTAACGAGTGTTGAGAGCTGAGCTCGATCGCAACACAATTGAAAGGATGATAGGTGGGCTAGGTGATCAGCGCGGTTGATCACTTTGTCTTGTCGCTCACCTCCAACTTCTGATGGATTAAGGCCAGAATTTTGTTGGTGCTGTCAGACAGTCACTTCGTTGGTGCTGTTATACAGCCACTCTTGGTGCAACGTTTTGTACCATTGTTCCAAGGAGATTATTATGCCCCTTTTCGTGGATTTGAGGATTATTCCTCCTTTTTGGATCCTGCCTTCACGAGTGAAGCAGGGGTGGCCCAGCGAGCTCCTCCTCCTCTAGAACACGGTTGATCTGGTCCAGAGGTCGTGAGGGAACGTCTGCGGGTGTGCACTGGCTCCAGTGGCACCAGCGCTCTCCTTTACCTCTCAGACGAACTGCGTGAAAGGTTCTCTCCACTACTTCGAATGGACCAGTCCACCTGGGTTTATTCCACTTTCGCTTTAGGACTTTCAGGAGCACCCACCGAACCTCTGGATCGGCTCCTTCTTCTCCCTTTTCACCAGCCGATGGTTTGGGTAACCTGGAAAGACGTTGAACCAGTTTGGTAAGAATGTGATAATGTACCTGATATACCGGTTGGGAGGTGTGCATCTGCTGTCCAGGGCTGGTGGTCTGTGGCCCCGAGAACATCCGACCTGTGTGGAGCCCGTGAGGGGTGTAACCATATGCTCGAGAGACAGAACATCTTATTGACATGAGGGCTAGAGGCAAAGCATCAACCCAGTTTAATCTGATGTGCACATTTTTTTTGCCAATTTGGTTTTTATGGTTCTGTTCATTCTTTCAACTTTCCCTTGGGACTGGGGGTGGTAAACTGTTCCATATGCATGTTTTAGTCCCAAGCATTTTTCCACTTCTCTCAGGTCTTTTGACCGGAAGTGTGTGCCATTGTCTGACCGGATTTTTCGAGGAAATCCATGTATCAGTATGTAGTCATTCACCAAACATTTAACTACAGTTTTGCTGTGTTCCCTCCTTGCCGGCCATGCTTCAGGCCACCCTGAGAATGCGTCCACAAACACCAGGAGGTATCAATATCCTCTGACTTGATCGATCATATCAGTATTATCAATTATTATTTCTCTACCAGGGGTTGTCACTTCCGGGAAAATTCCTGAATGTACCTTTTACCCCTGGCTTCACATTATGCTCCCTTCAAATTGCACACTCAGAGAGAAAGTTTTCCACCATTTGTGACATGTAAGGATGCCACCAGTGTCTGAGATTAATCATCATTTGTGTTCTTCCCACGTGTCCCACTCCATGTGCTTCCTGGAGCACACTCTGTTTCATTTGCAGGGGTAGCATTGGCCTCCCTTCTGGTCCTCTCCAGACATTGTCTGGTGTCTGATATCCTCCTCTGGTTGTCCCCACTGTTCTTTCCTCTGCACTAGCCTCTGCTTGTTCTATGCTCAGATCCTGTAGTGAAGGAGCTCCTGTTTCTGACATCATCACCATGTTTCCTGTCACAAAACCTGCAGCTTGTTTTGCTGCTTCATCTGCTGCTCTGTTTCCTCTGGCTGTGGGTGTTTCCCCTGTGTCGTGTCCTTTGCATTTTATAATTGCTACCTTGGCAGGAAGTTGCAAAGCTTCCGCCACTGCTTGCATTTCCTCCTTATGTCTTATGGGTTTCTGTCCTGCTGTCAAAAACCCCGTTCTTTGCTACCAAGGCGGTTACACTTGAACTGCTCCTCCTGCGTATGCTGAGTCAGAATAATTGTTCACATTCTGTCCAGCTGACAATTTTAATGCCTCTATGACTGCTACAACCTCTGCTCTCTGAGCAGACTGAGACCCTTCCATCCTTTCAGCTTTCAAAGTGACCAGATGTCTCTGCTGTTCTTCCACTAAGGCATATGCTGATTTCAACCCACCTGTGGGGTCTCTGAAACAAGCCTGTTTGGCTACCAGTTCTGCACACACATGAGCAGGAATCACAGGTCTGCTGTTCTCTCGCATCTACAGCCGCAGACAGTTAAGCAGATGCTCTCATTCCTGGGACGAACGGGCTATAGTAGACTCTATAGCAGACCGGTCCATTTGAGGTAGTGGAGGGAACCTCTCATGCAGTCCGGCATTTTATTTTCTGCACATGCAAACAGAATACTTCTTCAACAGCTTCTCCCGAGCTGCTTCTAGTAGAAGAGGCTTGGAATTTCACTCACAATTGGCAACCATAAACCATAGAAACAACGGTTTTATTAATCCTGGTGACCACCAGAGTCCAGTGGTTGAAGCATCGGTCAGGAGGGAGGAAACAGAACTCTGAATGATCGCATCCCAATCATGATTACCGATGATTTGGTACAGCTCTTAACAGCTGTTCTCTGGACATAATCTGTGCATTGTCAATGACATGTACAGTCAATCAGGCTAAACAACTTTTGGCGGTAACTCCTCCCACAAGTGTTTGGAGCCTCGAGTTCATCATGGCCATGTTTTTTGGACAACCGTCCAGCAAAAAACTTGACCCTTGACACTTGAAACTTGACAGAAAGACGGGCGTCTGACACGAGTTTCGTTCGCAAATCCCATTTGAATTTAGCTTGACTGCAGCATAACACAGCTAATTAATTTCTCTGTAAACTCCTCGCTGTAAAACCTTCAGGTTCACTGGACTGCCAGCCAAAAACTTTTGCTGTGACGAAGTAATGCACAATTGTCACATTTAGCAACCTCAAAAACTATTATAATATGGATGTTTGACGACAATAAAACCACATTCAGGTTTGTAAAATAAACGCATTATTGAAGCAGTTCATTCAAAAGAAACCATTAATGTTACTTTCCACTTACGAAAAAAAACGACGATGAGACTGATGAAAAACAAGGTTGTGGTGTCTTGGAGTGGGGAAAAAAACAACACAGTGTCGAAGATTCATTTAGCAATGCCGTATTCGGTTAATTTAACATGGGTGACTGAGGACACATGAGAAAACGAAAGGCCCCTACCAGAACATGGCGACGCTACTTCAGGTGCTCCTAAAATGTTTGAGCGCTCCACACAAGAAAGCTTTAAAATATTGAGCCTCACTGAGTTAAATTTGAATTAATCCTAATAGAGCTTAAAACTTTATAGTTGAATCAACTACAAAATGACATTTAAGTTCTGTGGCCTTAATAGTTATGAGCCAGTGCAACTGTTTGGGTTTGCAGTGAGGGAGAGCGTTGACTGATGGGATATGGAGTGAGGAAGTGGCTGAGGAGGTCAATACGCAGGAGAGGGCTCCCTCTGGTGGTCAGAGCTGAAACTGGGAGACTGAGCCCTGACATAGCTTAAAGGCCTCGTGCGGTGAAAATCGTGATTTTTCCTAAACTGCAATAAAACATTAGTATTTATGTCACAAATGAACCCCCGTATAATTATTTTGTCACCCGCGGCCCCGTGCACTCTCTTCAAGCGTTCAAAGATAGCGCGGTCGCTCAGATTTTGGGCAGCCACCGATAAGTAGGTCATAGGTCGTGTGACGTCAGTACAGGAACATCCAGCTAGATCCGCTAGTGTTGTGATGATTTTCTGGGCATGGAATTACTTAACATAATAGAATTTGGACTGCCGTGGATTTGGGGATTCGAACGGGATAATGGTGAATAGGTTTGTGTTATTTATGTGCAGTAATGTGCCGAAGAAGGGGGTCTCCCTTCATGAATTTCCCGTTTTAATAAAGGAGAGGGGCGCTCCCCGGTCAGGGGGAGGCTTTGAGCCCTCCCCGGCCCTCCGGAGGAGGAACGCGGGGGGCGTACGGGCACCTTGCGGGCGCGCGCCGGACGGCCAGGGTGAGGCCGCCGCGCTGCGCTGAGGGGGGTTTGCGGTTCCTAGGCCCCGGGCCGGGCATGGGGGGCGCCCTGGGTTCGCCGGACGGTCATCCGGCGCCGGCAGCCGAGCCCGCACACAGGGTTTTTACTCCCTCCCGGGGCTGTGAGGCCGGCAGGGGTTGGTTGCGCGCGGGCGAGGGAGGCCGAGAGGGCGGCGGGGGAGCGAGCCCACCCGTTGCCGCAGCAGCAGCAGACCCGGGTGGGGGGGGCTCCGTCCGCCTCGGCCCTGGAGGAGGACAACAAAGGACGCTCCGCGGCAGCGGCGGCGCCATTCCTTTTCCGGTAATGATCCTTCCGCAGGTTCACCTACGGAAACCTTGTTACGACTTTTGCTTCCTCTAAATAGTCAAGTTTGATCGTCTTCTCGGCGTCATCGCTGTATGAGCTTTCACCATCGTCATCCGAAGCCCCTGTATCCTAAGATGAGGAAACCTCCTAGTAAAATAGACTGAATACAAAGTAAAATAGACTGAATATAGCTTGTATATTTAGCTATATTCAGTCTATTTTACTTTGTATTCAGTCTATTTTACTTTATTTTGCTATTTTATTTTATTTTACTTTATTTTGTTATTCTATTTTACTTATTTTGTATTTTACTGCTGTACGGACACTGGTACTTGAATTTCCCTGAGGACCTCCAAAGGGATTAATAAAGTGTTTTATATTCTATTCTATTCTATTCTATTCAAACTGGTAGGGCTGTACACCCTCCGAACCCTGTGTCGTTAAAATTCCCGTGTTTGATGAAGGCTCATCACCTTCATCCAAAGAAATATCCTCTACATCGTGGTCTACGTCACTTCTCAAATCGTCCGCCATTGTTGTTTACACTCTGGGATCCCTGAAGTGACGTCACGCGCAGCCCCCGCCCATCACCACCTATCGCCCAAATTTAAAGCTGTGCACGACCATAAAATGATCAATAAAATGATCAATAAAATCGCGCTGGATCATTTTAAGTGAATATTTTTATCAGATTCGTTTTCCAAGTTCCATTGACTTTCTAAATTAAAAAAAAAAATTTGCCACTGCACGAGGCCTTTAAGATCAATCATCATTACAGTCCAATATGTGAGAACAGTTTGAATTTTACAAAGACTCATGACCAGACAGTGTGGTAGAATGTTCTAACGTCCGTTGTTCCGTTACATATTGATTTGATGTGAAAAAACTACAGCGGGTTGAGCTTATTGGCCAGGACAGCTGGAGGCCGTCTCCTCTCTCAGCCCAGATTAGAAAAACGCAAAAAAAAAAAAGAAGGAGGGGTGGGAGAGGTGTGGCCTGGATTTATCATTGACAGTGACAGTGAGATTATTTTGAGGTAACCAGAGGATTTCTTTAATACTGTCTTAAAAAATAAAAATCCAGGAGTTCAGGAGGCTCGAGCAGGCTCTCTCCCAACACTGCAGCAGCTCTCTGTCTGCTGGTCAGCCTGCCGCACAAAGCGCCAGTTTTTCAACCAAGCCAGCTCCACTATGCTTGGCGTCGTGGAGGGAGCTCTGCTGCTGTGGGGACAGAACAGGGAGACTGTCACAAATTTAAGCTCTTTCAAACAGCACTTTTTTAAAATTATTTTTAATACTATTTAAATGTTTAGTTTATCATAATCGTAGAACTGTGTTTCAAATAAAGAGCTTTATTTTTACCAGTTTTTAAGTTAATCATTTTCAAGTCTCAAGTCTGTATATTGACACCAAATAAAAATAGGAAAAAGACCATATATAAGTGTGGTGTTAAATGCAATGTAGTCGAGAAGGTTGGTGCACCAAACTCTTGTGCTGGTGCACCTAAGAAAAAGAGTTAGATGCACCAGTACAACATTTTTTGACAGGCAGTGAGCAGCGAATTCGCTTCGTGGTGAAAGAGGGCGGGGCATGCAAAGTTGTTGCGCGAATTGCGTTCGGTGTGAATGCACCTTTACACAAGCCTTTGCATTTATCCAGACTGGGTACTAGCATACTAACATTTTGTTCTGTTCTCTTTCTGGTTAATATTAAATCACTTTTTTTTTCTTACAGCGCCAACGATGGGGATGGATGCCGACATACAATTTCTCTGGACATCTTCCTTCATTTTTCACTCATTCCAGCAGTAAGTTGTTAATTTGACTTCGTAAAGGGTTCACACCATGCTATTCTTAAGAAGTTCAGACTGAACTACATCCATATATATGATCATATATTACATTTGAAACACTAAAAAACAATTTATTTATGAAATACCCGGGAGTAAAACGACTTGATCTTTAAGGAATCACCTTTCTCTCCTTGTGGGTGCCGTCCATTTCATGTCGTCACCCACAAACAAAGACTTCTAGTTTTTTTTTTTTACCTCAGAACCTCCTAAGTTCAAATACACACTTTTGTTCAGCTAAAAACTCTAATTTTATATGTATACATTTCAATTGTGTTGTTTCCAATATCCGTCGGGTCTAACCCCGGGGCTCATACTGCAATTGGTCCGGTACTGGTCCAGCTCTGGTGCAGACGCCAGAGACTTTACATAACTTGAAGACTGTGAGAGGCACTCACACTGCATCCAGTTTGGTCTGGCCTCTGCGGCACTCCGTATCCGTATTGTTGGCTGAAGCCGATCCTCAAACGCCTACTTGTTATTAACGCCGGGCCACCGGGCGGTTCTACGAGCGAAAGGCGGAGCCTCAGAGATTGAGGTGTCTTACATCTGTGTAGGAAAAGAATTCACAAAAATAACTAATTTTTCATAAATAATTTGTTCTTTAGTGTGCCAAATGTAATATGTGGTTACATATGGATATAGTTTACTGTGAAAGACTTTAAAAAAGCAAAGTATAGACCCTTTAAAACAATTAAGAAACACTGAAATCCCTATAATGCTTATCCTGGAATTATAAAATGAACAGAAGAGCCCAATGCGCGTAGTTTGGGTCGACAGACGATGATTTCTGACAGTGATCTGTCAGAAACAGCACTAAGATCGTTGCTGTAACTTTATGTTCATTCGAGGGGTCATATGTTCCCCAGGTGCTGATTACAGGAGTGTTGTCATTCCTCCAAACTCGAAGCCGTAAGCTCTTTATTGACAACAGGGTGCCCTTCCTGGGAGGACGTTTTGCTGTGGTGGTGTAAGTTGAAAGCAGCACTGAAGTAATGAATTGTTAAAGCTATTAAAACCCTTCAATCATTTAGAACTTAGTATCCCACTCCGGTCACTTTTTAATCTCATTTAAAAGATTTCATAGTGGTCTTTTAATTATCATGTTTTTAGCAAAAATCAACAAACCTAAGTCATTTTCTAGAACATAGTTTCTGCAGAGCGGCAGGAGGTCATTAGAAATTCATCTCTGAGATGTGAACGGAACTGTTGGTGTGGAGTAAGCCTACTTTCATTTACCAACATCTCTTTGTTTTACATGCTCTAGTTTACAGCCCCTCGTACCCCCAACCTAACAGCGCCACAACAAAAACGGTGACTACCAAGGTCCCACCCCAAACCAAAAGACCACTGGGAACGCTTTGAAATGAGATCAAAAGATGATTGGAGTGGAACTTGAATAATATTTCCAGAAATCTCTGTGGTCTTATCTGTGCTGTTGTGTCAATACTTCAACCTTCAGGTTTTTCTGATGTTTTGTCTTCTCAATGATGCAGGCCTTTGGATACTTTGAGCAGCTTCAGCAACCGCTGGTCCTACGGCTTTGCATTTGGTGCAATGGCAAACTCTGCCATTCTGTTCTTTCGGCAAGAATTCCGGCCTTTTATTCTCCCTGCCTGGGCAATAGGTACCCAGTTTAGTTTCATCACCACTGCAGTGTACAGGTGGCTTGTGCTAATTTAATTGAATGAACCATTCTCTGAAAATGTAGCTATAGAGTTCTTGATCGGAGCTCTAGAATTGGGGCTGGTGTACTTCCCCTTTTTCGCCTGTCTGTCAACACCATTTCGACTGGCTGGATCGGTGATGGGAATACTTTACTCTGTGTTCTGGTAAGTATTTCTGTGTGGGTTTTGTTCATTACTAACTGTACTTTATACAATTTAAAAAAAGAAAAGAACAATATATTTCAAGTCTGCTCCTCTCCAGGATCACCATCACAGTCTGGGATGTTGTCACCTGTCCTGACATTTTGGTGAAGGTGAGTGTATGACCACAAATCTCTCTACACTTCACATAGTGCATTGGTTTTACCATGGTATTTCTATTGCATAGCGTTTAGGGAATAATTTTATATCAACCTTAAGTTCGCCTACAAGAACCTCCAGTGACGGAATGTTTGAGTAGAAAGCCTTAACCAGATCATCGTCTACATATCCAAACAAAAAACCCTATTTAGTTGGCTTAAAAACAGAATTCATCATGTCAACCTCTCTAAGGAGGACAGCTTCCAACAAGCAGGAAGCAACGGCAGATGCTAATTAACTTAGTCATAGGCTAATGCCCCTCAAACTACACAAAATGTATTACAGAGGCCAGACCATGATTTTCTTAAGCC
>NW_023416911.1:60220-79560 GCF_002922805.2 Oryzias melastigma | reverse complement strand
TATGGTGCGGTTAAAATTGGCGGAAGGGGCACTGAAAGGACATCGACTGTTTGCTGGCAGTGATGTCCAAGCACCCCCCCACCAAGGTGCAAATAAAATCGAGGGGAGGGGCAAATCCATGCAGCGGCCACAGGAGGAGGGCCACTGGCATATAGTCCACCCCCCGCAGCGCACTGCAATACAGACACCTGAAGGTATACGATATTCTGCATCTAAAATGAAAGTTTTTTTTTTTTGCTGATCACCATTAGCTCCATGGAGAAATTGACTGTTGGTGTTAGTCTGGGATTCGGAGCTGTCAGAGCAGACTCGTCCTGGAGGGAGCTGTTGGCATCGATCTTACATCAGCATGTTTTCACCCGCTCGTTTTCATGGGTATGGGAGGGTTTGCAGGTGCAGGTTTTTAGAGGATTACTCTTAAATGCATGAATAGATCAAAATACCGCTTTGAGTTTTTTTGTAGAGAGGAATGAACAGTAGAATTCACTTAAAAAAGTAGAATTTCCATGATATACCCCCGTTAAGGAAAACAAAAATGATGTTGACCAAGGGGCTCTGCTTCCACTGTCTAATGCTACATTTACACCAAAGGCAATTCGTGCAACAAATTTGCGTGGCCTCCCACGCGCTACACTGCATGTTACAAAATCTGAGAAAGGAAGTCTTTTCTTCACACAATATAATATATCAGTCAAAATACTGTAGCAAAAGGGATCTTGAAGTCTAAGAAAGCTGGAATTGCAACCATCTTACAGAGACGTCCCGGCAGCCCATGGAAGTTAACATCTCGACACATGAAAACCAACATTTTTCAAAGGGGTGGCTAAACTTACACAAAGAATGTTGTTTTTTTATCTTTACTGCATAGAGTGACCCCAGATTGTCTGTATCTGTGTTTCCATGTGCAAAATGACAAAGATCAGATTAGAATAGAACTGTCCATATGGTCCTGAAAAACATCATCCGATTGTAACAAACGTTTCCATGCGCCACACGGTTGATCAGAATAAATCATGTTGACATGCGCAGAACTGTCTCAAATACCAGAAATATTCATAGAAGAAGAAATAATGACTTCTGTTGTAAACAAACAAAGATCATGTATAGAGCGAGATGATCCACTGAGTGTGGTTTCATTATTATTGATTTTATTCGTGCAGTAACATGCATCTTGCCTGCCCGTAAATATGCGGGAATAACATCAGCCTTTGTCTGGCTGTGATTAGAAATATGAATTTATGTGATTTTTACATAGTTTCTCAGGACTGTTAGGTGCGTGGAGTGGCATTTCCACATTCAAAAGCCGCCTCCATCGGCTCGTACCATCCTGAAGCCCCTCGGAGAGACGGTTCTCCCGGGAGACATGGTTCTCCAGAATCCAACGGGTCTCTCACATAGATCAGCCAGACGGACTGCGGTCTGAAGCTCACAACGTAACAAAGCACCCCCGCGCATGCGTGCGTGCGTGTTGGCGCTGCCATTGTTCAAAGGCTGGAAATCATCAATGAAAATGCATAACAGAGGAAGAATGAGCAGACAGTCTCACTTGTCATTTGGCCAACATCAAGCATGCAGGAGCATGTGAGGGCAATTTATTTGAGATAGAGAACACCTGCACAAATGTTGCTCCTCCCAAACAGGAAGTGATGTCAGTTTAAAGAACACAAAAGTAAAACTCAACACCCCCACTTGTTCTTGCACTGCCAATACAAATAATGACAAACGTTCATTCAGCACAATGTGTCCATGATCACTTACACTCCACAAATATAATGCAGAAATCTATTTATTTTGACTTTAGTTTCCGGCTTGGTGAAAATATCTGCCACCATGTCAACTGTCGGACAATAACATATAGTTATTTTTCCATCACACAATGTAGATCTTACAAAGTGGTATCTAATGTCAATGTGTTTCCATCTTTGCTGTGAAATTGGATTTTTAGCAAGAGCAATTGCACCTTGATTGTCCTCAAAAATAGTTACTGGCAAATAGTTTGATCCAGTGTCCATTCCTGTCGGTAAGTTCTTCAGATACATGCTTTCCTGTGTAGTGGCTGTCAAAGCCATGTATTCGCCTCACAAGTTGATAAAGCAACTGTTGGTTGTTTCTTTGACTTCCAGGAAATAAGAGGTCCAGTTTCAGACAAACTAAAACAATAACCAGTCATACTTCGCCTGTCATTCGGATCTTCTGCCCAATCTGCATCGCTGTATGCAACAAGCTTAAGTACAACATTTTTTTTTCTTGAAACACATTTCCTGGTTTACAGTGCCGTTTAAATATCTCAACACATGCTTTGCAGCTACCCAGTGTTGCTGCTTTGGATCATTCAAGTACTGAGACAGTTTACTGACAATGAAGCTAAGATCTGGTCTGGTACAAGACATCAAATAGATTAAACTCCCAATTAATACTCTGTACTTCTTTGGGTCAACAGATTCACCTTGATTGTCAAACTTGATTTTATTTTCACATGGAGTTGCTCTTGGCTTACAAAATGTCATGCCAAACTTTCCAGAATCTTTAATATATACCTTTTCTGGCTCATTCGAATTTTACCATCTTTCTGTGAAAAGTCAATCCCAAGAAAAGTTGAAAGCTTTCCAAGATCTTTAATTTTAAATTTCTTTCCCAACATGTCTTTCAGTTTTTAGTGTCTGACTTTGACTTGCGCCGATAAGAAGATTGTCAACCCAGATTATCAGTATCACTTTGTCATTTTCTGTTTGTTTGCTATAAACACAGTAATCTGCCGGATTTTGAACAAAATTGTTTTCAATGAGAAAATCATGAAGCATTTTATTCCAGTTTCGTCCCGATTGTTTCAGACCGTACAAAGATTTATTGAGCTTGCAAACTAACTTTTGACCAGTTTCTGATTTTACTTGGCTTTACTCTGGCTTTATATATGGTTTCAGAAGGATTTTCTTTAATTGTGTATACCCATCTACCCCCCACTGCATGTTTACCTTTAGGTAAAGTTGTTAGCGTAAAGGTTTTGTTCTCTTTTAGAGAATCCATCTCCTCTTTCATAGCCTTTTCCCACAACTCTGAGTTTGATGAGCTCATGGCCTCCTTCAGTGTCTGTGGTACATCGCATGAGGCTCTGTAACAATAGTCAATACTGGTTAGAGTTTGATCATTCTCTTTACATTTAGCTTCATATCCATAATACTGAGGTGCTCTTCTTTCTCTTTTAGGATATCGTAAACTCGAACCGCTCTCATTTTCATCAACATTAGTTTCAGTGTCAGATGGTTCTGTTTTTATTTCCAGTGTAACTGTTTTTGTCACAACTTCAGGGTTTTGCTTTGTTGCCGTTTTTCTGTTCTGAATGTGCTCAAACATCTCATCTTCTGTCTGAGTACAACTTTCATTTACTTCTTTTGTGACAAATTTGACCAATCTGTTTTTTGTCATATCCAACAAAAATTCCTTTTTCACAGCGTGAATCCAACTTCTTCTTGTCATACTTGTATGTGTAACAGTCTGATCCAAATATCTGCATTCTTGAAAGATCAGGTTTCTTTCCAGTTAACATGTAATATGGAGTTTGCCCTGTATGCCTGTTGTAACATCTATTGCGTATGACCATACTTTTCCTGCCATCATCCGCAGCATCTTTCATCACCAGAGACAGACTCTTGTCATCCAATAGCTGAATCAGTTCTGCATAAGCTTCTTCATTTTTCTTGGCATCCTCTTCTGCTCCGTCATCGTCCTCATCAGGTGGGTCACCAACTATGACACTCTTCAGGTCAAGCAGTGGCAGGTGCGCCAGGAACTTTGTTTCTCGTAGCTCATAATTCTTTTCATCTCCGTCGAAGCACAAACGGTTCCATCGGCTTCCAAACTCTTTTCTGGGCCCATAACCTGTTGGCTCTGCCATTGTTCAAAGGCTGGAAATCACCAATGAAAATGCATAACGGAGGAAGAATGAGCAGACAGTCTCACTTGTCATTTGGCCAGCATCAAGCATGCAGGAGCATGTGAGGGCAATTTATTTGTGATAGAGAACACCTGCACAAATGTTGCTCCTCCCAAACAGGAAGTGATGTCAGTTTAAAGAACACAAAAGTAAAACTCAACAGTGCGCTCACACATGAAAGCTGTGAATCAGCTTTTCTACTCAAAGAAAAGAGTTCGCTCTCTGAGAGCAGCTGATCGGTTCTGTTGGTGCTCCAAACACTGCCAGACCCTCTATGCATGAGGTAAAATCCAGCGCAGTAATGACACACGATCAGAATGTCTGTTTACATGAACCACGATTGGATCAACCATTGGTATAACCCACCTGTCTTGATCAGAAAGACATTTGGATCAGAGAGAGTCTGATCGGGCCAGAGTATTCTGAACGGTGTGTTTACATGACACATTTCTGTTCTGATCAGGTGTTTATTCCAATTACATGAGGCCATGTAAACGTAGCTACTGTCGCAGACATGATTCTGAAGGTTGCAACCCCTAACCACCATCTTCCACTCTCACATCTTCCACTCTCATGTCCTCCTTCCTCTCATGAACCTCTTCTTTGGTCTTTCTCTAGACCTCTCTCCTGACGGCTCCAACGCCATCTTTTTTGCCAACATCATCAATGTTCTTCCTCTCAGTGTGCCCAAACCGCTTCCATTTTCAAGATACCTACCATGATCTGTTCCTCTGATGGACTGGTTCCTGATCCTGTGCATCCTGGTCACTCACAAACAGAACCTCAGAATACGCACTACCTAAATAAATCATATAGTAAAGGAAATGCAGTCTAATGTTTCTCCAATAATGTTTAGTGGCCAAAGCACCACCTGGTCTTTATTTCAGAGGCCCTCATCCAACAGTTCTTTGCTGCCACTTACCCTGAGTGCTTCAGCAAACTGCACATTAGAACTGTTTCCTGCATTAACTCATGGTTGTGTATTTACTGGTTACACCCACCTATTTTCTGTGGGTGGGGTTGATGTTAAATCTTTGAAACCGCTTCTTGTGCTGCTTAAATTGGCTTCCTGATGTGATGATGTCACAGACCGAGACGGCCCCTTTCAGGAAGAGTCTGCTCTGACAGCACTGCCCCCACAAACACCCAGTTTCCCCATGGAGCTAGATGTGATCAGCAAAAGCTTTCATTTTAGATGAACAATACTGTATATCCTATATTGTTGTAACAGATCACAAAACTCACAGTTCAGATTGTGTCACAGTTTAAGCATCACGGTTCGGATCATTTTTCTGATCAGTATAGAGTAAAAAAAACAACTGAAAAAACAAGAAGATAAAAGCCTAACATTGCATTTTTGTAGAATATTCTGCAAATAAACTTGTTAACTAATCTGTTAACAAGTTTTGTTAATGATTCTTATTAAGCTTGTTAACACTTATTTGTTCCATGTATACGATGGTAATAAATGTAACAATAAGCATCATATTAACACATTAATAATGCTTGTAAATGTGTTAACTTAGGAATTTAATAAGCCTTATTAGGCTTATTACACCAATAAATGTCTTACTAACACCTTATAAGAATGTTAATAATGCTTATTAATGTGTTAACAAAGCTTGTTAAGGAATCTTATTATAAAGTGTTACCAATAAATTTAAAGACAGACAACTTTCATAAATATGAATGGCTTTTCTGTTTACACTTTTAGAAATGGTAAGTAAATAAAATTCTAATTCTTTAAGTAGCACAGGAAAAGAAGTTGTGATAAAGAAAATTTGGATTTGTGAATATGAAACTTATCAAACATAATTCATTTAATTTATTGTAAATTGTATGTTGAACAGTGTGTTCTTGTCATGTAGGCCAAATATAATGTTTCATCTGAAAGATTAGATTAAAAATGGCAATTTTTATAAAACTTTCCAAAATCTTTTTGTGATTTTACAGTTCCAAAATAGACGACTAATTGTTTCTGGGTGTGCTTTAAAAAGTGTGGGTGGGATTAATTCTTTTATTAGATCTTAACATTTACTGATTAGTGGGATAGATGCACTAATTCTGATGCAGTGTCCAAACATTATTCCATGGTAAGTCAGGGATACATTTTCTCCAATAGAAGAAAGCAGAGGGACAGAAAAGGCATTTTGTTGAAAAGGCCACATCCTTAATTGGTCCTGTGATTAGACCTGACACCACATACGTTTGTGAAAATGTGATGAGGGAAAATATTCCAGATGGAGAGTGGATTCTTTAAATATGACTTGATCCATTTTCATTTAAAAGTGTTATTTAAAGGAGTAAAATCAAGAAAATTTAGGCCTCCAATTTCATAGGAGTTCATCTCCCTCTTAAATGTAAATTCTTTTGAGGCCACTGGTTAAAACGTTTTTTGGTTTTATAGATTAGGGGAGTTTAGAGATCATCTTTCTAAATTATTTTTGGAGATAATAATACCTAAGTATGTTACATTTTCTTTTATTGGAATGTTACAGATTGACTATAAAGCACAATCTTTGACTGAAAGAAGTTCATATTTGTTGAGATTAAGGTGAAGACTTAAGACACAAAAGAAAGACTGGATAAGGTTTAGAGTGTAGGAAATGTGACTGCTGTCTCTTAGGAAAAGAGTAATATCGTCAGCTAGCTGACTAATTAGAATTTCTCTATCAAAAACTGAGATGCCTTTAACTGGCGTAAAGTGATGTTATCAGCCAAGGTTTGAGTAACTAGCAGGAAAAGATAAGGTGAGACATCCCTGTCTGATTCCTCTGTTAAGATTGAGTATAGGGGAGGTTCCATCTTTCAGCTTTATAGAGTAGTTTGAATTATTTTAGCGTTTTAACTGTATTTTAGAAGAAGGAGCCAAAACCAAATTTATGAAGACAGCTGAAGATAAAGTTGTGATTAACAGAGGCGAACTCTTTGTAAAAGTCTAAAAAGAGTATAAAACTGTCATCAGAAACCAGATGTGAGTAATCTAGAATGTCAAGAACAAGACAAATATTGTTAGAAATGTGTCTGTTTTGTATGAATCCTGATTGTGTCTCTGCAATAACTGAATTTAGAACTGATTTTGGTCTTTTGACAAAGACAGGTGCAAGAATTGTGTATTCATTATTTAATGGACATATTGGGCACCAACTGTCAATGAAAGTATATGTTTTTTGGGTTATAAAGGTGAGTACACCTTGATTTAACATTGGAGGGAGGATGCCTTCATATGCTCTCTAAAAATACCTGGGTTAGACAAGGGGCAATTTCATTACTAGATTGTTTATAAAACCCCCCACTTAACCCTTCTGACCCAGGAGACTTGTTATTTTTAAGATGGTTAATAGAGGAAAGTATTTCATTTTCTGAGAGAGTAGAGTCACATATATCATGTTCAGATGCCTGTATTTGTTGTTTATTATAGTTCAAAAAAAGAATCAAAGTCTTCACGGGGTTCATAGGCATAAAGTTTAACGTAGAAAAGGCTAACATAATTTGCAATACCTTTGGGATCCGATGTTACCTGGCCTTCTATTTTTAATTGTTATAGAGTGTTTTTTTGGCGCGATGTTTCTCCAACTGAAAAAAGTCAGAACTACTCTCACCTTCCTCTAACCATTTCAGCCTTGATCTGACAAAGGCGCCTTCAGCTCTGTTCTTATAAATGCTGCCTATTTTTTTTTTTTGCAAGATTGCTAAATTTATTTTATCATCATCTGATAAATCTGCTGAATTTTTTTTTTAGTTTGCCATGTCAGATAACTTTATTTTCTTCAGCTTTTCTGGATTTATTTAAATCTGAACTAAGCTTTCTAAAAAAGATGTGGTTAGCGCTCTCGCCTCACAGCGAGAAGGCTCCGGTTCGACTCCCGGCTGGGACCTTTCTGTGTGGAGTTTGCATGTTCTCCCCGTGCATGCGTGGGTTTTCACCGGGGACTCCGGCTTCCTCCCACCGTCCAAAAACATGCTTCATAGGTTCATTGGTGACTCTAAATTGCCCCTAGGTGTGAATGTGAGAGTGAATGTGTGTGTGATTGTGGCCCTGTGACAGACTGGTGACCTGTCCAGGGTGAACCCCGCCTTCGCCCATCAGTAGCCGGGATAGGCTCCGTGACCCTGAAAGGGACAAAGCGGTTAAGAAGAAGAATGAATGAGAAGTTCCCAGTTCTTACCGCAACAGATTTCTTCTTTAGCTTGATTATAGAAATAAGAGACTAATTCAGAAACCTTTTCTTGTACTATGTCCAGTTTAAGCAGTGAGTTATTTAGAATCCAATAAGATTTCCTGTTTTGGGACCTAGTTTCAGGTAATTTAATAGAAATATAAATTGTTTTAAGATCTTAGTTAAGAAGGAAAAATGGGTAACACTTTATAATAAGATTCCTTAACAACACATTAATAAGCATTATTAACATTCTTATAAGGTGTTAGTAAGACATTTATTGGTGTAATAAGCCTAATGAGGCTTATTAAATTCCTAAGTTAACACATTTACAAGCATTATTAATGTGTTCATATGATGCTTATTGTTACATTTATTACCATCGTATACATGGAACAAATAAGTGTTAACAAGCTTAATAAGAATCATTAACAAAACTTGTTAACAGATTAATAAGCCTTATTAATGTGTGCAGTTCTGGTAAGACATTTAATATCATTATAGATGTCTCACACTGACTTATGTGTTAATAAGCTTAATAAGAACCTTTAATAAACTAAAGGATTAATTTACTGCATTAATAATGTGTTAAATGCAAGTAAAATATTTATTAGCATTATAGGTGTCTGGTAAATACCTGATAGTGTTAATGAGAATATTGATTACTCAGTCAGACCATTGTCTACAAAGACCATATTAGTAAACTGGTAGTAAGCTTTACAAACGTATTAATAAACTTTGTTAACCATTTATTGACTGTTTTGCAGCACCTTATCTAAAGTGTAATCAAATCCACATTAGTAAACTGGTAGTAAGCTTAATAAATGTGTTAATAAACTTTATTAACCATTGTAGTCATATAGACGGCTTGAAGTCAGTGCGGCGCCAGATTTGCAGCAGCACCGCCTGGGTGGGCGCTTTCCCGCGATATTTTCATGATGATTGACAAGTAACGTAAGAGTCCAAAATACCCAACATGCACCGCAATCCAGGCGATCTTCTGCGCAGCGCCGCGTCCGCCTGCATGATTTCAAACACAGCTATTCTGACGGCGAGTTCACACTGGACACGGAGCGGAGGAAGCTTTCATTCGGCGCCCATGTTGACCTGGCGTGGTCCACTCCAGGCGTGGAGCGGGCCGGTCCTCCGTGGAGGGCCCACGCCGTGCAGCGGATCGTTTTGACGTCTGGTCTATTTTGTGCGCGAGCCGCGAGTGATCCGGGTGAATTTTTGGCAGGAAGTTACATCATGAGATGAGAAAATCCGGTTTATTTTCAAAATATAACCAATTTTTCACAATAAAACGCCGCGATGACAATTGCGATCATTTTTTCGTATCTAAACAGACTGTAGAGACGAAAATAATCAACACCCACACACACACCCGGGCGAGCGAGCACAGACACACAAAACAATCGGGTGGATTAAACACCCTCATGGTGTCCTTGGAAGGCTGCTTCAAAAAAAAAAAACTATCTGGCTAACAAAGTTTATTAATATGGTACTTACTAATATGGTTTTGATCACACTTTAGATAAGGTGCTGCAAAACATTTAATAAATGGTTAACAAGGTTTATTAATACATTTGTAAAGCTTACTACCAGTTTACTAATATGATCTTTGTAGACAATGGTCTGACTGAGTAGTCAATATTCTCATTAACACTATCAGGTAAATATTTTACTAGCATTTAACACATTATTAATGCAGTAAATTAATCCTTAAGTTTATTAAGGATTCTTATTAAGCTTATTAACACATAAGTCAGTGTGAGACATCTATAATGATATTAAATGTCTTACAAGAACCGTACACATTAATAAGGCTTACTAATCTGTTAACAAGTTTTGTTAATGATTCTTATTAAGCTTGTTAACACTTATTTGTTCCACGTATACGATGGTAATAAATGTAACAATAAGCATCATATTAACACATTAATAATGCTTGTAAATGTGTTAACTTAGGAATTTAATAAACCTTATTAGGCTTATTACACCAATAAATGTCTTACTAACACCTTATAAGAACATTAATAATGCTTATTAATGTGTTGTTAAGGAATCTTATTATAAAGTGTTACCGAAAAATGTTAACTTCAATATAATCTGCACTTAGACAATCAGACACCAGCCAGTAATCGATGGGAGAATATTTGGATCCATCACTATTGCACCAGGTATAAACAGAATCTGACGAGAATGTTCCACTCCACACATCTTTTAGGTCATATCTCTGCATGAATAAATGTAAGGGACTGTTTGAAGTTATTGCTTGTGGTGGCCATCTGTCCAGTTGATTATTTACAACCATATTAAAACCCCTCCCATAAAAACATCAGGACATTTGTTAAGGCCACAAATTATATAATTTTCAGTCAAAGAAATGAGCTGGATGTTTCCAGGTTTGGAGTAGTAACTGTGTTTGTTAAAAGTAATAAAGATCTTATTATGAATGGACATCATCATAAATACATAATGTCCCTGACTGTCACATTTGCTCTGTATGATGTCACTTTCAATAGTTTTCAATTGTTTAGCAAATAGGAACGGTGCTTTACGTTTGTTTGTTTTTTTAATGCCTCTGGTAATTCGAAGAACCTAAAGTTAAAGACAGGATTTAGAAATGAAAAAAGAGAGAGGACAAGAAGAATGAAAAATCTGACTAAATAGGAGTGTGTTGTGTTTCTTCCATTATTCAAACTTAATCAAACTTAAATTTAAGCTGCCAAACTAATTATGTCCTGTTTACTCCTGTTCAAATAGTGGCTGTAGTCAAAAAGCTCAATCTTGGTCTCATCACTCCAAATGACTTTGGTTCAGAAGTTTGGAGGTTTTTCTCTGGAGAAAATCTTTGAAGTTGTAAGATAAAAAAAAGAAGTTAAGGAAATAAAATAATAAGATCATAAAGTAATAAGGTTTTAGATGAACAAAATAAGTTGACATTAGCTTTATCCAAATGCTCTGCAATGTATTTGTCTTTAGTTAGGAAGGCAATTGCTATAAAACTTTTCTAAAATTATTTTTTAGGGTTTTGTAAAAAGAGAGAGGATCATTTTCCAGTGGCCCACCATCCTGTCCCTTGTCTTCCTGCTGGGACGATTTCTTCACATGTTGCTCAAAGACATCCGCATTCGTTTACACCTGGCAGAAAAGGTCAGTTTAACTAAAACTGCTTGGTTCCTTGGTTTGAACTCAGTCTCAGTTTCTCTCTGGCATGTGGATTCTGACACATTGACCATCACTTTTACACGTATGTAAACATGGTATGCAGCTTTTATTTTTGGTAGAATACTTATTTTTTGTTTGAATGCTTTATAGTAATAAATGGTTAAGAACTGGATAATGTGTTTACATATGTTTTAAATGAATTCGCATTTGTTACAAACATGCATTCATAGCATGAGCAGATGAGAATCTGGGTTTGTTCATGCAAAATTTTCCAAATCTTCTTTGACAAAAGCTTATTTTAACGACACATCACAAAATGTTTCTCTGTTGGTGCAGCAGTCAGGAAACAGTTGAAGATTAACTGCTATGGAGAGTTGTTCCTACAAAGAGATAGCTTACCAAACACAGGTGACCTTAAATGGCTGATCCACAGTTTGTCAAATGTTTTGGCAGGATTCAGAGACCCTGGTTGTCACACACCAGGTGCAGCATGTTAAGAGGTTGCTGAGCAGAAGAGGTGAGCAAAGGTAAGGCAAAACAAAGCACTGACCTAATAAGCACTTTTGTATGTCACATGCCAAAATATCACTGCATTTTTCAGCAAATTTGCCAGGTGGCTGCGTGGCAGCATTTATAGTCGAGAGGGGTTACAGCCATATTTTTACATGCCACACAGCGAGTATAGAGGTTTTAAGAAAAAGTTCAAATCAAACGGTGACTGGATCATTTTTTGACATTGGTCAGTAACTGCCTGGGCACATTTGGAGGCATTCCAGTGATAAACCGCAGCGGAATGATAATTATAATAATAATAATAATAAATTTTATTTATAGCGCCTTTCAAAACACCCAAGGACACTTGACAGTAAAATAGCAATAAAATAGTAAAATAATACACATAAAAGCGAGACACAATAATAACTGACTGAAGATTGGGTACTAGGTCAAAGTGAAAAGGCGGATTTAAACAGGTGAGTTTTGAGTCTGGATTTGAATAGAGGAAAAGAGTTGATATCACGGAGGTCAGGAGGGAGAGAGTTCCAAAGTTTGGGAGCCGAGCGGCTGAAGGCTCGACTCCCCATGGTAGCTAGACGGGCCGGAGGTACGGTGAGCTGAAGAGAAGCAGAAGACCGGAGAGAACGGGAGGGAGTGTGGATATGGAGAAGATCAGCAAGGTAGGGAGGAGCCAGGTTGTGAAGGGATTTAAAAGTGAGAAGGAGGAGTTTGAACTGGATTCTGAATTTAATGGGTAGCCAGTGTAGTTGCTGGAGGACGGGAGTGATATGGTGAAATGACAGAGTTCTGGAAACAATGCGGGCAGCTGAGTTTTGGACCAGTTGAAGTTTGTTGAGGGTTTTGTTTGGTAGACCGGAAAGAAGTGAATTGCAATAATCTAGACGTGAAGTGACCAGACTGTGACCTAGGATTGAGGCGGAGTGAACAGTGAGAGAGGGGCGCAGACGGTTAATTGTACGAAGATGGAAATAGGCAGACCGAGTAATGCTATTGACGTGGGACTGGAAAGATAATGTACTGTCAAGGACGACACCCAGACTCTTTACTTGAGGGGATGGAGAAACCAGGGAAGAATCGATGGGGAGAGTTAAACTTGGAGCTTTAGTGAGGGTAATTGATTGATAGGAGGATCTCCAAAGTCCCCAAAATCTGATCGGTGTTGATAGCACCACCGCGATTTGCACGCCAAATTCGCTGTTTGATGCCTGTCCAAAAATGTCTTCATAAGCTTGATGCCCCAGATGTGTGTGGGAGGAGCTACTTACAGATGTGTTTAGCCTTATCACAACCAGGAACAGTGTTTTTGTGTATCTCATTTACAATGTATGGAAGACACAGAGGATATTTAGAGATCCAGTCTATTTATTTAATAAGTTCCACCAAAGCTTGGTCACCTCTCTATATATCTATGTCAGTCAGCCTCCCGGGGGACGGTGTAGCGAGCACCATCGCTGAAGCCCCATGGGCCTCACTTTAACTTAACATTGAAACTCGACACCCCTGACGCACAAATTGTGTGAAAGGAGGTTTACATTAATCATTGATCATTTTTGTCTCCCTTAAGAATGAAATGACAGACTTATAATTGTTGGTGTTCTGACGACCTGTCCTACCTCAGGAGATTTCCCTTCCCGTGGTACAAAATGATAACTGCCCAAATGTTAGACCTTATCCGATAATCCTGTATATGAGCCAATGACATATATCAATTTACCGGACGTATCAAAGTGTTAACATCACCCATAGAAAATGCCTTTCCTCCAGTCCTCGCGAAATCAGGCCAGAGCCTTTTCCTTCACTTTCTGAAGCTTCCACCATTTTGAAGGCCATTGACAGTGATTGGTCTGAACTTCTGTCGCCAATCATGATTAAGCTTGTTCGAAGTCCACACCCTTCCCACTGAAAACAGCTCGGTAGAATCTGTCAATCAAACGTTGGGGGTGGGGCACCACATACTTTTACTGAGGCATCTGATTGGTCAGCTTATAACTTGAATAATTTGCAATAAAGAAAACATATCATGAAAAAAAATTAAGATTGCAAAGGAGATGCTAAGAAGAAGGCATCAAAGCAAGAATGATGATTCTGACAATTTCTCAATAGAGGTCTATGGCAATTTCTCAATAGAGGTCTATGGGATTTTGACTTCTTGGAACCAGCAGATACTTCCTGTTTGGAACATGAGAGGGGAGGGGTTGATATGTCCAGTGATTATACAGTCAATGATGTGAATGAACGCACCATTTACATGTCAGGTTGTAAACACAGCTGGGTAGGACAGATTCACAGTTGTGAAGATCAGCCAGAGGATCTGCAGCATCTAGCTTTGTATGTCAAATTAGCTCTGGACTTTTTCACTACTTTACTTGTTTTCACACCACACTATAACTCCACCATAACTCCATTTTTTGTGTTGCAGTAAACCACTCGGCTGGTTTCAGAGATGGGTGTATGAGTGGGACCCCTTCTTCAAGTTTCCAACTCGGATCATTGGCACTGTCATATCCATCATAGGCCTGTACAGGGTATGTTTTAGCTCTTCATTCTAACCTATGTATTCTCGGAAGTTGTTACTTTATTGCTAGTGTTAGAAAAATATAATCATCTCTGTGATGTTTCTGTTGTTCTGCAGCTGACTTTTGAAGACTTCTTTTGGAGTCGTCCTTTTTTCACGTTACTTTCATCTTTGTATGACGGACCAACGTATGTGGAGTTCATTGAAGTTGCCAAAAGTAAGTTGTTACCTCTGACTGTTCTTACTTTTTTCTTTTGCCTTTTTTACGTTCAGGGGTCGCCACAGTGAATCAACTTCCTACATCTAACTCTGTTTTCAGCATCCTCCTCTCAAGCACCAGTTACCTTCATGTCTTGTGCATCCATAACCCTCCTCTTTGGTCTTCCTCTAGACCTCTTGCAGGGCTCTAGACTAACTTTTTGTACTGGTTCGTCTAACTTTTTTTCTTAGGTGCACCAGCACAAATGTTTGGTGCACCAACCTTCTCAACCTCATTACATTAAACTCAGCACTGTTACCTGGTCCTTTTCCTTTTGATTTGCTGTCAATATCGGGATTTAGACTTGAACATAATTAATTTACAAACTGGTAAACATAAAGCCCTTTATTTATAACAGAGTTCTGCAATATTAACAAACTACAAAAGTTTTATAGTATATAAAAATTAATACAGATGTGCAGTTTGAAAAAACTTAAATTTGTGGCAAGTGAAATGGGTGGAGCCTAAAGCTTCCTGCTCGGCCCCATTCTGATTCAATCACTTGTAGACAAATAGATCCATGAACACTGTTTTGGTTGCACTGTAATGTTAGCTTGGGGTTGTGAGGGGCTGCAAGCTAGCAGGAGAGCGAGTAAGCAAAGGTTTCAGTAGATGTCAGCGTGGGGTTACTTCACACCAACAGTCCTTCCCAGAACTCTAATGAACTCATGTGGCTCTGCAGAAATATGTCCTGGAAAACGACAAGTTTTTAGATTTTGCCTAAAAACACTAGAAACATAATTAAAACACAAGTTTAAAACGCTTTGAAAACAGATCAGAGTAGGACTTTAAAATGCTTCACAGAGCTGAAACTTCATCTAAAAAAAAGAAAAACTTTTAAACGTTTTGTGATCAGTACAGAGCCATTCATTTTGATTTTTTAAATTTACTTTTGTTTTTTCAAACATTTCCTTTGTCTTTTTTTTGGAGTCATTTTGGTTTGTGGAATTTTGTTTTTCGATTTCTAAAACTTTATTTTTTTTATAATTTATTTTGCTCTTTTAACTAACATTGAGATCTTAATAAGGTTTTGCATTGATTAATTTGTTTATGTGATCTAACCTTCAGAGCCACTGTAGTTAATGCTAAAACACCAATAGTGTCGCAGTGACACTTGAATGACTGGCTTTTGGCTTACCATAAATCCTCTACTGTTCATCCGATGGAATTATGCTCATCCTGTTAACGATAGACGAAAGAATGTATCCTAAACACTGAAGCTAAAGCTCCGGTGTTGAAGGATTTCAACAGGCTTTTTTTCATTCGCTCCACCTGCTGCCAGCAACAGGCGCGCGTGCACGGGTGTGTGCACTCGGAACCAAACTTAACGACTCTGAAAGTTTCCGTTTGATTGCGCCCCAACGCTGACGGTGTTGAAGCTCCTTCAGATGTACATTCTAATAAATTAGTAATAACTCTTACTGGAGGTTGTTACAGCTGCACACACATAGAAGGAGACTTTTGAAGTCACAGAGATTATGTTTTTATTTATTTTTTGTCCTCACAGAAGAAAGACTAGGTGCACTGGTGTGACCAAGAGTTTTTTTTGGCGCACCAATAAAAAATTTGGTCACAAATGCGACCAAATTGGTCACACTCTAGAGCCCTGTCTTGTCTGGCAGTTCTAGACTAGGTATCCTGTATGTCCTCTGAACATGTCTGCTGGCCTCTCTGACTTTATCTCTAAAACCTCTAACATGTGCTGTCCCTCTGATTGATTTATTCCTGATCCATTCTGGTCTCTCACAAAGAGAACCTCAGCATCTTCATCTCTGCTACCTACTGTTCTGCTTCCTCTCTATTCCTCAGTACCACTGTCTCTAGGCTGGCTGGTCTCACCATGACGCCCCTGCCACGCCGGCCACGTCTGGTGTGAATGGACCTTTAAGCTTCCACTACTCTTTCCCACACCTTCATTGTATGGCTCATCAGCTTTATTCCTCTGTAGTTACCACAACTCTGCACATCTCCCTTATTCTTAAAAATGGGCACCATCACACTTCTCCTCCATTCCTCAGACATCTTCTCACCACCTAAGATCCTGTTGAACAACAAAGTCAGAATCTCCACTACCATCATGCCTAGACACTTCCATACCTCCACAGGTATATCACCAGAGTCATCCTACACACCACCATCCTGTGCTGTCTGGAAACACTCTCACCAACCACTACTTTACAGTCACTGATCTCCTTCAGATTACACCGTCTACACAAGATGTAGTCTATCTGTGTGCTTCTACCTCCGCTCTTATAGGTCACTCTATGTTCCTGTCTCTTCTCAAAGAATGTATTCACTATCGCCATTTCCATCTTTTTTGCAAAATCAACCACCATCTGTCCTTCTACATTCCTCTCCTGGATACCAAACCTGCCCATCACCTCCTCATCACCTCGGTTTCCTGCACCAACATGACCATTGAAATCTGCACCAATGACAACTCTCTCATTTCCAGGGATGCTCATCATCACTTCATTAAACTCCAATTAAAATGTATCCTTCTCATCCAGCACACAGCACACCCTCCATTTCTATCTTCAGACTCATTACTCTAGCTAACACTCATTTACCTCCACAACACTCCTAACAAACTCCTCCTTTAGGATAACTCCTACTCCATTTCTCTTCCCATCTTCACCATGATAGAAAAACTTGAACCCTGCTCCTAAACTTCTGGCCTATGGAGCTATTTTTGGGGCCAATATTATTTGAAACCCACATAAATAAAAAGGGAAATAATATTGGTGTTTGGCCAAAACAATATAAAATGCAACAAACTCTTTGCTATTCTAAAAGAAACTAATAGCTTCATATGTTCTGTTTTTCAGGTTTCAAAATTTCAATTTCAAAACGGTTTTTTTTCAGTTTGAAATCTTTTTTTCACTTTCAACTCTTTTTTTTCCTTTTTGAATCTCAAAACTTCCTTTTCAAAACTTTTAGCACCATTGGGGCACATTGGGGCAGGGCTAACATGAAGATCCAATCAAAATCGGAGTTAACTTCAATCCCGGTGCATTCTCCTACTCTAAGAACTGTAATAAATACGATCAGAAAATGACTGTTTAGTCTGTACTTTCATAGTCTGAAGTTGTTGCAAGACGGGTGTAAAAATCAGAGTTTTGTCGCGCCCAAAACTCTGTTCTACTCCGTTCAAGGCGCCATGTTATTGTGTTATAGTGTCATAAAAAACGTCAGAATCCTTGGATAAAATGGCTACGTAGTGGGTCGCCCTTTTTAAACCTACAGAACACCACTAAAAAAAACAGTTGAAAGTGAAAAAAGATTTCATAGTGAAAAAAAAGTTTTGAAATTGAATTTTTAAGTTTTGAAACCTAAAAAACAGAGCATATGATTCTGAAAATAAATTATTTTATTTTCCATCCATCCATCTTCTGCTCATCTGGGACCGGGTCGCTGGGGCAGCAGTCTAAGCAAAGTTGCCCAGACTTCCCTCTCCCCGGCCACTTCCTCCAGCTCCTCTGGGTGGAGCCCAGGGGGTTCCCAGGCCAGCTGAGAGACCTAGTCTCTTCAGAGTGTCCTGGATCTTCCTCGGGGCCTCCTCCCAGTGGGACATGACCAGAACACCTCTCCAGGGAGGCGTCCAGGAGGCATCCGGATCAACTGGCTCCTCTGGATGTGGAGGGGAAGCGGCTCTACTCCAAGCTCTCTCCGGGTGACCGAGCTTCTCACCCTATCTCTAAGGGAGCGTCCAGCCACCCTCCGGAGAAAACTCATTTCAGCCGCTTGTAGTCGGGATCTCGTTCTTTCGGTCACGACCCAGAGCTCATGACCATAGGTGACTACTGGAACGAAGATCGACCAGTAAATCGAGAGCTTTGCTTTCTGGCTCAGCTCTCTTTTCACCACAACAGATTGGTACAGGAACCGCAAAATCTGTCGATCTCAAGCTCCGATCTTCCCTCACTCGTGAACAAGACCCCAAGATATTTAAATTCCTCCACCTGAGGCAGGAGCACTCCACCCACCGAGAGAGGGCAAACTACCTTTCTCCGGTCGAGAACCATGGCCTCAGACTTAGCGGTGCTGACCCTCATCCCAGCCACTTCACACTTGGCTGCAAAACGCTCCAATACATGCTGGAGGTCCCGGTTCGATGGAGCCAACAGAACAACATCATCTGCAAAGAGCAGAGATGAGCACGATTTTATTTTAGAATAGCAAAACAAAAAGTTTTATATATTTTACATTGTTTTTGGTCAAACACCAACATTTTTTTTTAAATGTTTTATTCGGGTTTCAATGTTTATGGCCCTGGCTCCATACTGGCCTTGCTACCTTTCCACATTGACAAGAATTTTTGCCTATTTTGTTGATGCTAAGTATTTATTTCCTAAACCATTAAGCAAATACATTCTTTAGAAGTTATAGAATATGATGTGCTTAATTTTTTGATGTTACATGCTGTTGAAGTGTACCTATAATGTGTACAGACTATGGAAGTTTTTTTTAGGTCATAATTCAAAGTTTTATGCATTTTGTAATTGACAATTCAATATTCAATCAGGCTTGCAAAATGATAATTCATTTTGTAATTTACAATTCAATATGAAAATTTACAATTCAATATCACAATTTTACAAAATAAAATATTGCATAAAAACAAAATCAATTGCATTGTAAATTGTCATGGGTTTTTGATGTCATAATTCAAATGACTATGCATTTTACAATTTACAATTCAATATGCTATTTGGTCTTTCATTTTGAAATCCATTTTACAATTTACAATTCAATATTTAAAAACGACATTTCAATACATGGTTTGGT
>NW_023416911.1:50965-59771 GCF_002922805.2 Oryzias melastigma | reverse complement strand
ATTCAATATTTAAAAACGACATTTCAATACATGGTTTGGTTCAAATTCATTTTAAAGTATCTTTAAATCTATTGCATAGTAAAATCCCACACTCTGTTAGTTTCAAAACTCAATTCATCATGCAAAACAGCGCTCCCCGCTGTAATGCATTCTCAGTTTCATCCACGCGCTCAAAGCCTGTCAAAACTCAAACTGCTTTGCATTCTGTCAGACGGGCGGGGCCTTCCACCCCTATATATGCTAAATCCCGCCTCCACTTCCTTTCGACCAATCAAAAAATAGTAAAGACTCAGCTAATCAATGGGGTTGTTTGTTGTCGGAGGTTACAGAAGAGAATGCTATCTGCTAAAGAGTTAGCTTCTATCTGGATGACTTACACTACAACCGCTGTGTGACAGCTCAAAGAGATTTTGGAGCACAACTGTAGGGCTGCTGTGAACTTTAAGACAGTGGTCCCCAACCCTCGGGCCGCTGACCGGTACCGGTATCGGTCCGTGGCTCACTTGGTACCGGGTCACCGACAGACAAAAACGTGCGGTCGGGCGCGCTAGTTCAATGATTTTAACAAGTCTAAAGGTTTAAACTTAGCCTTTGTGGTTAAATTCTCCTTTCACTTCAAAGTAGATGCTAATCAAACGCTAACTTTAGCAGAGTCTGAACTGTGTAAAGGTTACATAAAGCAAAATAAAACGAGACAACCATCGTAAAACGGGTATTTTCTGAATATAATAATAAACGTGAATCCACCGTGTCTTCATCTTTGTTATCGGTGTTTGTGAAACATTGGATTGAAGACTGTCGCCACATTTTATTACACAGAGCGGCTCCTGCTGCGTGAGAGCTGATGTCTCCAGAAATCCGTTTTTGTCGAGGAAGACTCGGTTTTGTCTGTAAACAGCAGATTTTTTTCTGTGAAGTCGAAGGTCCCGCTCCAGTTCGCATATTATACACGGTATTTCCCAAATTGTGGCATATGTATGCATTTTACTGAGACTGGGCTGCAGCAGATATACAATCCTGGTTTGTGGGTGGGACCGTTGAGTCGGAGCAACTGCTCAGCTTCCTTAGAGCTCTATTTGCACTCAAGTTTATAGCCCCAAGCTAGCATTGGCACCGCAAAAGTAATGGCGAGCAAAGTTTGATCAATCCAGCCAAACAGCTTTGAGCCAGAGGCCAGCTCAGATGAGGAAAATGAATGCATGCAAGGGGGCAGAGGAGTGGAGTAGAGAGGAGAGTCATTGGCACGCCCATTTCTGTTACTCTGTCATTTGTCAGAGCTTTTTCTAGCATCTGATCCAGTGCAATTTCAAATAAGAAATACTCAGAAACGCAGTTTTAATAATAAATCATTTATATAGGTCCTCTTTTATGCTAGAAGAACACATTAAAAAGACAAAAAAGACCATTTTCATAGAAGTAGGTCTTTAATAACGAATAGTTGACGTCTGAAGGCTTCCCCATATTGAACCAAACTGAACCATGTTAATGACATCTGAGGATCCTGTGCTTTGAGTTCAGTAGATGATTAGTTGGTGAAACTCAGTTTAAAATATTCATGTCCTGCAGAATAGAAATAATTTGAATAATTTACTTTTCTTGAGTTAAAAACAGCAGACCTTCATAAAGCGTCTAATGAGGGTAATCATTTTCTAACCTTTTTTAGTCTCATGGTTCACCGCCACCATCTTGACCTGTTTCACTTCCTGTGGCTACATTCTCCACATTTTGGCATGTTACAGGTAAAAAAAGGAAAAAAAAATCACATATCTAATGAAACAGCATTTCACTTTAACCTTATGAAAGCATTGTTGTTATAGGAAGCATCTGAGGAGATTTCGGACTGGACTGAAGAGCTTTCTTCCTTTGAAGCTTCAACAACCCGAGGCTGCTGTGTGTGTAGTAAGTAAAAACACAGAGAAGATCAGTTGAACTACACGTCAAAACCACGTTGGGCGTCCATCATGCTGTGTGATCTCTGATTGCAGGATCACCTTAGAATGAAACTTAACCCATTGGGTCCAGTGGCCTGGTTAGTGCCCCACACGGCACTTTGTCCCCATCAGTGTCTGAAGATGAACAGATGTTTGGTTCATCCCTTGAAGAATGGCAGAGAAGTTCAGTAATAGATACTATTTTACAAAAAACTGCCCCCCTGCAAACTCTCAAAGAGAGCTGATACTACACTAGAAATGTGATGTAAAAATCCATCACATTAAACAATAATAAAACAAAGTGAGAATTGAGTAAGAAATTGGTCTTTAGTGAACTTTAGCCCAAAGCAAAAACAGAAATGTACACCTTTATTCCCAAAACTTGACCTTTTATAGCATCAACAGGTGCATAGATATATGACATTGGGACAACAAAATGGTTAAAAAAATAAAAGTTAAAAGGTTTAAGTTGGAAGAACATCCAACATCTTTAAACACTAGCTACATTTACATGGCCCTAAGTAATCGTAATAAACGCCTGATCAGAACAGAAATGCGTCATGTAAACACGACGTTAGGAATACTCTGGCCCGATCAGACTCTTTCTGATCCAAATGTCTTTCTGATCAAGACTGCGCTGGATTTTACCTCATTCATAGAGGGTCTGGCAGTCTTTGGAGCACCAACAGAATCCCGATCAGCTGCTCTCAGAGAGCGAACTCTTTTCTTTGAGTAGAAAAGCTGATTCACAGCTTTCATATGTGAGCGCGTTCGCGGGGGTCCTTTGTTACGTTGTGAGCTTCAGACTGCGGTCCGTCTAGCTGATCTGCGCGAGAGACCCACCGGATTCTGGAGAACCGTGTCTCCCAGGAGAACTGTGTCTCCCAGCGGCTTCAGGACGGTACGAGCCGGCGGAGGCGGCTTTTGAATGTGGAAATGCCGCTCCGAGCACCAAACAGTCCTGAGAAACCGTGTGAAAATCACATGAATGCATGTTTCCAACCACATCCAGACAGAATAAAGGCTGATCTTATTCCCATATATTTACATGCAGCCAAGATGCACATTACCCGCTTGGATTTAGAAATTATGATCGACCAGGCTCTTAAAAATACTATTAATAATAATGAAAGCACGTTCAGTGGATCATCTCGCTCTATACATGATCTTTGATTGTTTACAACAGAACTCATTATTTCTTCTTCTACGACTATTTCCGGTATTTTAGACAGTTCTGCGCATGTCAACATGGTTTATTCTGATCAACCGTGTGGCGCATGGAAACGTTTGTTACAATCAGATGAAGTTTTTCAGGGCCATGTGGACAGTTCTATTCTAATCTGATCTTTGATCTGATCAAGGACATTTTGCACATGGAAACGCAGCTGGTCATGGATATCAGGTTTAACTGGCACACTCAATTTCCTTTTTCCCAGTCAAGATTAGGATAATCTCTTCCTTCTGCAGCCTGGAGAAAGCCTTGGTCAAGGAGTTTCCGTCCATTTTTAACTTTGAACTTCCTGCAGTGTATCTGGAGCAGCACATGAACAGAGATGTGTTAAATCTTGTTCTCTTGAGGCTTTGTTTGCTTATATTTGGAGGTCGTCTGGTCATTTGTCTGAGTGATTTGATGATGCCACTTCCTGGTTTCCTGTAGTCCCGGAGAGAGGTAAATGTAGGAGTAAGAAGAACCAGGGGTGTCAAACATTCGGCCTGCCACATGGTTTAATCCCACCCAGTCATGAAGAGAGAATGTTGGGAAAACAAGTTTCTATCCCAGGTGTTTATGACACGAAGTACCATTTTTAAACGTTCTCCCTAATAGGGCCGTAACTAGTATCTGGGTGCTCGGATTCTCGCGATCTGCTCCCGAAAATTTGAGTATGAATATTTGCGCGTCCAAGATTGCTGATTAGCGATATTTATAAATATAATAGAGTTTGGTAAAATATCATCTGGGGACGATGTATTTTTGTTCTAAAATGCAGATTAATGTAGGATTTTAAGTTTACGAACTAAAACAAAGCCGAAAGAGCCGCGGTACTGCCAACTAGGGCTGCCACAAACGATTATTTCAATAGTCGACTAATTTCCGACTATTTTTTTCGATTAGTCGACTGATCGGTTCGTGCGGCGACTGGATGTGAAACATTCATCTTAACCATTATTATCCTTAAACTTGAGGTCTGTAAGCTATATTCTAACTAAAATAAAGACAATAGTTTATTAATCTTTTAATGAATCTGCAGCTTTTCTCCTTCATTTGTTTCTGGCATTAAAACAAGACTTAAATCAAATGAGGTAATCTGAATCAACTACAGAAAACTCTTTAAAACCCTGCAATTCTTTTTTAAAGCATATATTTAATAAAACATGTATAAAGTATTTCAAAAGCTATTTGCAGACATAAACACACTCAAAATATTTGCTGACTGAGGCCCATTTATTAAAGCGAAACACTAATAACATCTTTGAACTGAAGATATTCCTATACATATAAAACCTCAGGATGCCCATAGAAACAAAGAAAATAAATAAAAAGGGGAAATTTATATTTTTTAAAAAGGGAGAAAAGCAGGAGATGTTAGAATGTACAACATTACTTTCATTCTTTCACTACCATCCACTGCAGATGCGCAGACCGATACTTCATATTGTTCAGTTTGGGGGAGAACCCATAAATCTGTGTTACTTCTTTAATGTTGTGGTTGTTTTGCTGTTTGTTGTCGTTTTTGTGACTTTAAGTTACATTTAATTGTAGCTTAATGCAGATAATGTGATGCTACACTTGTAAACTTAGCTCTGGACTTTTAGGTGAGCTCCTTCACTTCTGGGACTCGTAGTTTTAAATCGTTCCATAACTCTGCAGCAGATCCGTACCGACACACAGCCTCTCTGTCTGCGCGGTGAACGTTTCATAATCCGCTCTCTGAACCGACGTGATCGCGGCGGAATATGAATGAAGCCTTGGACGAGCGGTTCATTTCCAGTGTAAACTCATTATCCGCGCCGTCCTCGCGGCGTTTGGTTAGAAGAGCGGAGATTATGAAACGTTCACTATGCAGACAGAAGCGCCGTAGACACGGATCTGCTGCAGATCTTCTGGTTCATCTCCAAACAGCGCAGTAATGACAGCCGCAGCAGAGCTAGCTGTGTTAGCGCCGATGTTAGCTTAGCTAGACGAAGCTCTCTGTTCAACGTGATCAAACTCAGTCTCAACATGCTTCATCTCCAGGTGATCATTTATCGCCATCGTGCTCTCGTGGAACACAAATTCTGTTGTGCAGAAATTACATTTGACACTTTTTCCTCTTTTATTTTCCTTATGTTTCCCACATTTTCGAGCGAGCGTGTTGTTATGAGCCTACCGAGAACTTCCTGTGACGTCACTGCTGACCAGATTAGCACCACTGCGCATGTGTGACAAAGAGAATGGAAGACCCCCGCAATAGAAGGCGCGAACCGTAGTTTTAAGATCAAAACAAGGAAAAAACAGACAAAAAAACGACGCTTCGACGACCAAAATAGTTGTCGACTATTTTAATAGTCGATTAGTCGTCGATTAGTCGAATAATTGTGGCAGCCCTACTGCCAACGGAAGTAAACACATCTTTGTGACGGTGAAGCTTCCGGTTTTCAAAATAAAACTAGCGAGAGATTTTTTCTATTCAGAAACTGAGACTATAGTTCCGCTCACAGGCATAACTTCTGAAACAATGAATTAGCTTTAACATCAGAGCTTTAGCTCCAGTGTTTACATTCTTTTGGTAACTCTTCAACTTATTCTGAAGCGGAGAAACGCAGCCTCGCAGTGCTGAAAGACTGATATAATCAACGAGAATCAGCTGATTCTGCCACAGAAAAAAGCAGCTTTTTTCATATGGACTCTGCACCAGTATGTAATGATTGGGACGTAAAATGTTGAAGAACTTTGAGGATGGAATACTCCGAAGAACATTTTCAGGTTTTGTTGTTAAATTATCCAAAACAGAAGTGATTTTTATAAATAATGTTTATGTTGTTTATGTTACTGCTGAACTTAACCAGAATGTTGACAAAAAAAAAACATTTCTTTCTATCGGAATCTTTGTGTTTTTTTTTTATCTGTTTTTTTGTTGATTCTGATCTCCTGTTCTAAATAAAGGTATAAATGGTGGTGATCTAATACAAATAATTTACATTTTCGTCCATCCAGTAAACAGACAATCACATAGCAATAAACATTTTATTAAAAAATAAGAATCATGCTTTCACTGATTTGAACACGTTTGGCAGAGTCTTACACTGGATGCCCTTCCTGACAAAATCCTGTATTTCCAAGGTAAAGGGAGGCCCAGGTATGAGCACAGAGGGTTTATCTAGGAACCTACATTGGATTTTAGCTGATTACCCACCATTGGAAGTGAACCCAGGTCCTACACCAACCAACTCTAGCTATGATGTGAACATCAATACACAGAAATGCAAAAACATTTCCAATATATCTGGAAAATAAATAAAATATAAGTCACAAATCGCAGGTCAAACACCTTTTTGGAACATATTTTGGCATTAACTCAAAAAACCACTTCAATAAAAATAATGCACAAAGAAAATAGGCCAAAGTTGAAAAAGTATTGCTTAAAAACCAAAAGTACTGCATTTGTAGTGTGTCATACTAACAGTGATAGGATTGGATACATCAGAACAAAATACCATCAATATCTTTAAGAACTTCACAACCATGAAAAAAACAAGTGTGTGTTTTTGTCTTATTCAAAGGATTTATAATGTCAGACCAGTGGACAAATTAATGTCACTGGCAGAGATTGGAACTCAGGTCCAGGGAAAAAAATAAACAAACAAATGAACAAATAAATAAAGTAAACATATAGAACACAACAGTCACACAGAGTTCAACAGCCAGACAGCTTAAGGGAAGAAGCTGTTTTGGATCCTGGTGGTTCTGGATCTAATGCTCCTCCGCCTCCTGCCTGATGGGAGTGGTTGGAACAGACCATGTGCCGGGTGGGTGGGGTCTTTGATTATGTTCAGACCCCTCCCCCTGTATCCTATGATGTAGAGGTCTGTCACAGTTCTCTGGGTGGCTCTGGGTTTACCACACACCGCAGAGCTTTCCTCTCAGCGATGGTGCAGGTGCAGTGCCACACGGTGATGCAGGTGCAGAGGACGCTCTCCACAGCAGCATGCTAGAAGCTCATCAGGGCTGAGCCTCCAAGTCCAGCCCGCCGCAGCTTCCTGAGGAAGTACAGGCGCTGGTGGGCTTTCTTGACCAGCTGGGAAGTGTTGGTGCTCCAGGAGAGGTCCTCGCTGATGTGCACACCCAGATACTTATAGCTGGAGACAAGCTCCACTGGTGCTCCATCGATGTGAAGGGGTGGGGAGTCTGCTTTTCCTGAAATTCATCACCATCTCCTTGGTCTTCTTCACGTTGATGCAGAGGTTGTTCCCTCTGCACCGTTGCACCAACATCTCCACCTCCTCTCGGTAGTCAGACTCATCGTTGTTGCTGATGTGTCCTACTACCGCTGTGTTGTCTGCAAACTTGACTATATGGCCACTGGGGTGTCTCACCGAGCAGTCATATGTCAGCAGAGTGAACAGGAGGGGGCTCAGCACACAGCCCTGGGGTGTTCCAGTGGTCAGGGTGAGGGTACGGGAGATGGTGTTGTGGATCCTGACAGTCTGTTGTCTATTTGTCAGGAAATCCAGAACCCAGTTCCCTAGTGTGGGGCTCAGGCCCAGGGTGGAGAGTTTCTGCAGCAGGGTCTGTGGGATGATGGTGTTGAAGGCCGAGGAGAAATCCAGGAAGAGCAGGCGGATGTAGGTGTTCCTGCCCTCCATGTGCTGAAGGGCTGTGTGGACCACAGATGAGATGGCATCATCAGTGGAGCGGTTCTTCTTGTAAGCGAACTGCTGCGGGTCCACAGTGGCATCGATGTTGTTCCTGATATGGGCCATAACCAGCCTCTCGAAGCACTTCATGACTACCGGGGTCAGTGCTTTGGGTCGGTAGTCATCAAGCCCCGTAACTGTGGAACCCTTTGGCACAGGAACAATGACTGATGTTTTTAGGCAGGTTGGAACAGATGCCTCAGACAAAGAGATGTTAAAAATATCTGCTAGCATCTCAGACAGCTCAGATGCAAAGTTCTTCAGCACCTGCCCTGGGATGTTATCGGGGCCAGCATCTTTGGGGGGTTAATTCCTTTAAGGGTCCTGCTCACATCAGCTGCAGACACTTTGAGGGCCATATCACCTGGTGGAGTGGCGAGTTTGGTGAAGGGTGGTGGTACAGCAGGATCCTCAAAGCGTGCGTAGAACCTGTTGAGTTCATCTGCCAAAGAGGGGTCATCTGGACACTGTGCATTCCTGGCGTTGAAGTTTGTGGTGCACTTAATGCCCCTCCACATGCTCCGGGGGTCATTTGAAGAGAAATACTCCTCATTTTTCCTGACATATGTGGATTTGGCTCTGTTTATGGCCACTATCAGTTCATTCCTTGCTGCTCTCAATACTGATACCTCACCGGCCCTGAATGCAGCATTCCTGGCTTTCAGCAGAGCTCTCACCTCAGCGTTCAGCCAGGGCTTTTGATTTGGACAACAGATGACTGACTTTGTGGTAGCGACATCACTGGCACACTTGGAGATAAATCCCAGGACAGAGGAGGTGTATTCCTCTAGGTTCACCTTTCCCTCATACGTAGCTGCTTCTTTGAAGACCTGCCAGTCTGTGTATTGAAAGCAGTCCTGCAGCACAAAACCTGCATCGTTGGGCCACACAGCGACAGTTCTTCTTGTTGGCTTTACCCTTCTTATCAGAGGCTGGTAGGATGGTGCCAGTAGCAGGGAGATGTGGTCAGAGAGGCCAAG
>NW_023416911.1:45074-47029 GCF_002922805.2 Oryzias melastigma | reverse complement strand
GAGGCAGCCGATCCGGAGGGCGGCCGGGAAGCCGACGGGACGGAGGCAGCTGATCCGGAGGGCGGCCAGGAAGCCGACGGGACGGAGTCAGCTGATCCGGAGGGCGGCCAGGGAGCCGACGAGGCGGACGCAGCCGATCTGGAGAACGACCAGGGAGCCATCGGGGCAGGTGCAGCCGATCCGGAGTACGGCCAGGGAACCGACGTGAGTCACTTGACGAGAGTCCAGAGGCGGCCGGCGAGGACACGAGAGCGGCCGGCGAGGACACAGAGACGACCGGCGAGAGTTCAAACGCGGCCGACGAGAGCTCGAAGGTGGCCGGCGCAGAGCCAGTGGCGGCCGGCGATAGCCCGGAGGCGACCGACGAGAGTCCCGAAACGGCCGGTGAGGGTCCAGAGGCGACCGGCGCGAGTTCGAAGGCGGCCGACGAGGATACGGATACGACCGGCGAGAGCTCCGGGGCGACCGGCGAGAGTTCGAAGGTGGACGGCGAGAGTCCGGAGACGGCCGACGAGAGCCCGGAGGTGGCCGGCGAGAGCTCCGAGGCGGTCGTCGCAGAGTCAGCGACGGCCGATGAGAGTCCGGAGGCGGCTGGCGAGAGCACGGACACGGCCGGCGAGAGCCCCGAGGCGGCCGGCGAGAGTCCGGAGACGACCGACGAGAGCCCGGAGGTGGCCGGCGAGGGCTCCGAGGCGGTCGGCGCGGAGCCAGCGGCGGCCGGCGAGAGTTCGGAGACGGCCGATGAGATTCCGGAGACGGCCGGCGAGAGCTCGGAGACGGCCGGCGAGAGTTCGGAGACGGCCGGCGAGAGTTCGGAGACGTTCGGCGAGAGTTCGGAAGCGTCCGGCGAGGACACGGATACGGCCGGCGAGAGTTCAGAGGTGGCCGGCGAGAGTTCAGGAGCGTCCGGCGAGGACACGAAGCTGGCCGGCGAGAGCTCAGAGGCGGCTGGCGAGAGCTCAGAGGCGGCCGGCGAGAGCTCAGAGGCGGCCGGCGAGAGTTCCGAGGCGGCCGGCGAGGACACGAAGCTGGCCGGCGAGAGCTCAGAGGCGGCCGGCGAGAGCTCAGAGGCGGCCGGCGAGGACACGAAGCTGGCCGGCGAGAGCTCAGAGGCGGCCGGCGAGAGCTCAGAGGCGGCCGGCGAGAGCTCAGAGGCGGCCGGCGAGAGCTCAGAGGCGGCCGGCGAGAGCTCAGAGGCGACCGGCGAAGACACGAAGCTGGCCGGCGAGAGCTCAGAGGCGGCCGGCGAGAGCTCAGGAGCGGCCGACGAGAGCCCGAAGGCGACCGGCGAGAGCCCGGAGGTGACCGGCGAGAGTTCGGAGACGGTCGCCGAGAGTTCGGAGGTGACCGGCGAGAGTTCGGAGACGGTCGCCGAGAGTTCGGAGACGGTCGCCGAGAGTTCGGAGGCGGCCGGCGCAGAGTCAGTGGTGGCAGGTAAGAGCTCGGAGGCGACCGGTGAGAGTCCAGAGGCGGCCGGCGAGCAGACCGGGACGACCGGCGAGCAGACCGAAACGGCCGGCGGGCTGACAGGAACGGCCGGTGGGCAGACAGGAACGGCCGGCGGGCAGACAGGAACGGCCGGCGGGCAGACAGGAACGGCCGGCGGGCAGACAGGAACGGCCGGCGGGCAGACAGGAGAAGACCAGCAGGCCTCTGGTGGCGGCGGGTGCGGCCCGCAGGCCTCAGGCGGCGGCGGATCGGGGACCACCAGTGGAGCAGGGCGTGATGCCTCCGGGACCACCAGCGGAGCAGGGAGTGATGCGTCCAGGACCACCTGCGGAGCATGGAGTGATGCGTCCAGGACCACCTGCGGAGCAGGACGTGATGCGCCCGGGATCACCAGCGGAGCAGGGCGTGATGCGTCCGAGACCACCAGCGGAGCAGGGCGTGATGCGTCCAGGACCGCCTGGGGGGCGCGGTTCTTGGGTAAATGGCGGCGACGGCTTCTTCTCTTC
>NW_023416911.1:40521-43816 GCF_002922805.2 Oryzias melastigma | reverse complement strand
CATCGTTTATCCGTTGGTATCGCTCCAAGTCATCGATTCGTGTTTCTAAGAAAAATATTTTTCTGTCTTTTTCAATGCACATTTTTTTAGTTCTTTGAATTCATCAATTGAGTTCAGAATAAGCTTTTGCTGCTTCGATATGTTTGCTATTTCAGCAGACAAGAAATTCAGAGACTTTTTTATGTCCTCTATTTCTTCCTCAGTTATTGTACATTGTTTCTTGGGCCCCATTGCTGGTCCTTCTCCCAACAGCGAGTTACTCAACGTTCAATTACCGTTGGTTGACAGTTTAGCTAGGCGCCCTCCGATCGCTGCTGCGATCCTTGCATTGCTAGTGGACTATTGTCAAAGAGTCTAAAGAACCAACTCTTCTGTACACCTCAGCTGCATTACTGAAACTTGCATTACTGTAGAGAAACCCAATCCTTTCTCACACAAATGCAGTTGTTCTGATTGGAGCGTGAAAGAAGGAACAAATAGAGCGGTTTTGACTTCCCTTCCCTGGCTGTTTATGTTGGGATTTTCATGCTGAAGTCCTGTAATGACCCAGCCCCACTGTACTTCTCTTCCTCCAGCCCGGTGCCTCTGGTTAAATCTGGTTTTGAGGCACCCCCACATCCTGGAGGAAAAGCTTTTTGCATTTGTGCAGTGAAGCTGTGGAACATTTCACCACTGAACGTCTGTGTCATCATCAAAAAACAAAAACCAGATTGATGGGTGATATGATGACAATAGTTCATTTGATGGAGAAGCTGCTAGAAGTCCAGGAGGGGGAAGAGGTCCAGGTAGGTCAGAGGTGAAGGGAGTCCAGGAGGGGTCGAGGTCAGGACAAGCTGAATGGTTCCAGGCCAGCACTGACACAGACTCAGATGTGGCTTCAATACCACCTTTACAGTAGCAGACGGACTGGCAGGAAAAGCTGGAGAACCCGGTCTGACAGTAAATCCTGTTGGGGTGATGAGTTGCAGGTGTGCCAGGATGCCCTGCCTCATGCTGGACACCTGTGGAGGAGAGATAGGGAGAGGGCGAGCGACAGAACCAAGTGGAAAACACCACAAAGAAACAGGAGAGGACAGCAAAGGGGCAGGAACTTTCAAGGCCTGACAATTTGACTGTTGCTTTTTAAAACAGCCCATTTGCAACCCCCACCCCCAGATTTTTCCTTTCTGTTTTCATACTATTTCATGATTGTTTTTATCTACAGTGAGTCAAAATCATTTGCCCGAGATTCTACAAGTTGTCCTAGTTGAGGAGATGGCAGAGTACTGATCTCCTCTCCCTAAAGCTTGTTTTGAGGAGCTAAATGCTTATGTTCTGCATATTTTACTATTTTATTCAGTGCCACAGATTCTTATTTTTAAATTCAGTGTCTCACTATGATGAACATGACACTAAAAATTCATATTTTAAAGTGGAAAAACTTACAGAACTGTGACTGAGAAATTCCCTTGTTAACCCAAACTATTTGTTTTTAACGTCTGCTTTACTGTTTGTTTTTATTTTCAATGTACAGCGCCTTGTTTGACTATGCATGTTTTAAAGTGCTATATCAGAATCAGAATCATATTTATTGGCCAAGTAAGTACAGTGCATGTACAAGTAATTTAGCATTGGTGTCTAACGCTCTCATAAAGTACCACAAGACAAGGTATTAAAAAGTGTAAAAAGTAAAACAGAAAAAATAAAGTATTAAGAAAAAGATGATAAGTACAACAGTTATTCCAGTGTAACATGAATTCAAACTGGTCTTACTGCTGTATGACAGCCAGATGCACAGAATATCTTTGCTGTACTTTTCTTTCTTTTACAGGCTTCCATCGCACGGTATTCTGGATGCCAAATAGCATTTACTTTGTGGGGTAAGATTTATTATTTATGAAAAAAATATGTTCATAATAGTTATTTTTTTCCATAACAATCCTTTTTTGGTTTGTTTTCAGGCTATGTTATCGTCCATGTTGTCCTGTACGTGTTTGCTGTGTTTGTTGCGTATGCACTGGTTATTCCCATCAAGAATGGAGAGGGGCTGCCCCTGCTCCAGCAGTGGGGCGCTGCAATGTAAGGCTCCTTCTGTTTCTGAGGTTGTGATTGGATAGAAACCTTGTGTAAGTAGTGTTGTGTGTTTCAGACTGAGTGTTGGGCTGGTCATGGCTTTAAAAACTGCTCAGACAGTTTTTGTTCAGACCTTCTTCCTTCAGGACAAAATCTCTCCCACAGACAAACAGAAGCCTCTGGCTCTGGACAACAGGTTGGTTAACACTTTCTGACCTTTAAATTCATAGAAATGGGAATTAGCTGATAATAAAAGTAAATACATCACCAAGATAATTAATAATCAGAAAGACATGTTTGCTAAAGCTGAGGAACAGGATTCCTCATCCACTAAGTTGCCTAACATTTAAGTTCAGATACAGAATAAATAAAACTAAGATTTTTTCTATTTTTTTCTTCAGGTTGGTCTACATCAGGGGTCTGCAACTTGCAGCTCCAAAGCCATGTGTGGCTCTTCTACCCCTAGAGTGTGGCTCTCTGGCCAAAGAAACATTTAAAAGCTTTTAGTTTTAAAAAGTAACTGTAAAATAAAGTTTAAAAAAAGTAAAATGACATATCACTCTGCAAACCTCCAAACCACAGTTGCCCTAAAGTATGGAAGTTTTTTTAGGTCATAATAGTATTATACATTGTTCAATTGACAATTCAATTTGCAAATTCATCATGCAATTTGAGAATGCATTTCTCAATTTACAATTCAATATTCAATTCAGGCTTGCAAAATGATAATTCATTTTGTAATTTACAATTCAATATGATAATTTACAATTCAATATTGATTTAATTAACAATTAATTTACAATTCAATTTAATAACGGGTATTTTCTGAATATAATAATAAACGTGAATCCACCGTGTCTTCATCTTTATTATCTGTGTTTGTGAAACATTGGACTGAAGACTCTGTCGCCACATTTTATTACACAGAGCGGCTCCTGCTGCGTGAGAGCTGATGTCTCCAGAAATCCGTTTTTGTCGAGGAAGACTCGGTTTTGTCTGTAAACATCAGATTTTTTTCTGTGAAGTCGAAGGTCCCACTTTAGTTCCTCACTGGTTCTTTCCTGCCCCAGAGAAACGTTCTAAATAGGTACGTCTGGGAGTTTTTCAAAATAAAACGACTACTACTGCAACACAGTGGTCATCCATCTCTGGCTCCATCCTGTTCCTGTTCCTGTGACGTCATTTCCGGGTGAGCGTTACCCAGTGCTTGGTCGTTGCTTCTGTAGCTCCTGCTTTTGACTAC
>NW_023416911.1:26268-37735 GCF_002922805.2 Oryzias melastigma | reverse complement strand
GAGCAGCAAAATCAAGTAAGTTCTGAGTGAAAGCTGACGCTAGCTTAGCGGCTAACCGCTAGCTATAGTTAAATGAATGGGACTGTAAACTCTGTTAGCACTGTGACACCATGCAGCTCAGTATAATCACAGTGTCAACAGGTGATTTTGACATTTCCACCGCTCAGATCTTTACCTGGGATCTGGGCGGGACTCGAGTGATCATAGCGGGACAGCAGGGCTGCTGTGGAGCGGGCTCGGTTGTTTCCTGATAGAAATCCAGCAAACGTATTATAGAATTCACGGAGATGCTGCATGAGGGTTTTTTCTTTCCCCTATTTTTCGGTTTACCACTTTTGCTGCTTTAAGCTTTATGGTGTGTTTCAGAAAAAAAACATCCTCTTTCTCTGGGGGTCACATTCCCTCTTGAATATTTGCTGCTTTCCTTCCATTTTTCATGGACAAAATATTTACATTTAGTGCTTTATGAGTTTTCAGTTTGAATGTCTATTTTACTGTTTCACCTGCTATCATGAGATGTGTACTTCTGATAAAAAAGATTTGTCCACCATAAATACAATTATGTTGATTCTAATGAATTTAATCATGAATATACTCATAATCTCTGTATTCAGAGTATTTCCTGTTCAAGTACAGCGTGAACAAAGTCATATTTTGTGCATAACTTTGCAATATATATATTTATACAGAAAATTTCATGTGAATAGTCACTTTCTAAATATATGTAAGAGCGGTCAGGCAATTACATTTTTAATCGAAATTAATTGCATTGTCTAGAGTTAACTTGCGATTAATCGAAAATCAATATGTGGCCTTTTTTTAAGGCAAAAATGTGTGCTTTGTGGAATTTAGCAGTTCTACATTAATTATGAAAACAGGAATGACGAAATTTATAGTTTTCATCAGAAATATTTTATTTTGTAACATTGTATGGAGATACTTTCTTAACAATAAAAGGCTGTAACATAAAATGCCTAACAAAAGCCCAAGTGCAAGTGAAGGGCATTTTAAATTCAAAACTTCAATCAACGTTCAGTAAAATAAAATAAAAAACATCAAAAATAACATTTCCATAACACTTTCATGTTCATTTTTTGTCAGGACCAAATCTTTTCCTCCTCTGTTGAATTGCAGTAATAAATGAAATAGAGATTTATCATTTCCAATTAACTTTTGTTTTTTAAAACATTAAAGACTGAGAAAAGCGGGATACACTGTGGATAGTTTGACAGTCTGTTACTGCCGCCGCGTTCTCTGGCTGCAGCTCGTTGCAGCGTCGTGTCCAGCGGAGCTCACGCCATGAATATGCCGGCAGACAGACCGCTATGCTGGGGCTGGATCACGCTTAAACCTCCAGAACATTTAAAACGTCCCCCGGTGCGCTTGCTGTTTGGAACGTCGGGGTGCGCAGCTCTCTGTACGCGGCACAGGACACGAGCCGGTGCCACCAGACGTGGTACTGGACGCGAACCGGAGCCGGGTTAGGGTGCAGGAGCTCTCCAGGTCCTGGCGCCGGCCCTTTTTTAGCTCGCAGCTCGGTGGTTGGAGACCCGCCGGTGATCTAGTGAGAGCAGCCGGTGAGTTAGAGGGCGATGAGGGACGCCTGCGCGGTGTGAAAAGACACATATGAGAAAATCCGCGATTAATGCGTCAAAAAAATTGTCGGCGTCAAGCACATGTTAGATTAATGCGTTTTTAACGCGACAAATCTGACAGCCCTAATATATATATTAGTTTTACATTTAGCATTTTCGTTTTGAATCCTACTTTTCTGTCTTGAACACAGAATTTAACTTAACTCCTGTTAACTTAATGCGAGATATTTTAACAGTAAGTTAACAGAAATTTTGTACTGAATACAAAAAAAATTGTATAGCAAACAACAAAAAATCAATTTCACAACAGAAATGTTAAACATAAACCTAGATATACTATTCATATATTTTGTTGTGTTTTTTGGAGTCAAACTAAACCACTCTGCATTTTACGTTCTTCCTCAGTTCTTCTTCTTTTTATCCGCTCTGTTTATAAAAAAAAAAATGCTTAAATGAAACAGAATCATTAGTTGATAAATATACTGGTTTATAAATCAGACTGAAAGAGTCAGTACCTCATCACCCACAAGCTTAAGTGAACATCACTGGTCTGTAGTGAGGGGATTTAAAGGGACCATACCATGAAAAACCAACTTTTTGAGCTTTTATGTGTATTTTAATGTTCATTCCTCACAGGTCGCCCGCAGGTCTCTTCTAAAAATAGCACAACTCACTTGTGAGCTGCTCGAAAATTTAATTTTATTGTGATGCAAATTTTTTAAATCAAACCTGCCTTTATAAAGAATTAAAAATTAAAACATCTTAAAAATAGATGTTTATTATTTCTGAAGCCAAAAACGGCCTATCCCACGTTTTCTTTTAAATCCCTTTCTCCTTAACGAGATAATCAATAGTAGCATTTCCATTAACTCTGAAATTTCGCAAATTGGAATTTGGATAATAAATTCTCTTAATGGAAACACCACAATTTAAAAAAAAAACTGGCATTTTTCGAAAAAAGTTTTTGCCCTTAGAAGAGGTGGTATTTAGGATGTATCGAAATAGACATTTTTCGCAAAACTGTAATGGAAACACTTTTTTCTAAATAAATGCGCTTCTCTGTATAAGGTGTCTGATCTGAGCGCTGCACCGAGAGGTCCCGCAGCGTCAAAGCGCTTTATAAACTGCGGGTCATACGGAATCGCGCAGCTCCTCCTCCTTTCCTCATCGCTTCACCTGCAGACTCACTTTTGCAGCTTGGAGCCGGAAGTCTCGTGAGCGCGAGAGCTGTGACAGAAACTTGAATGGGTGTTGCGCTGTTTTCAAACAGAAAAAAGGTCCAGATGCTTTCCTGTTAGAATGCTTTTTCTTTTAACCGCTGAACAGATTTCTCCCTCTTCTGAGTCGAGCTGCGCTGCACGCGCCCCAGACAGAGCTGTGACGTCACCCACATGCTCTTTGAATCAAATAATAATAAAAAAATACTTGTTCATGTTTACCACCGTGTTTTAAATGACTTATCGCGTGAGTTTTTTTGTGCTTTATCGCAAAATTATGATTTAATGGAAATAGTGTAATTTAGAAACTGTTTGTTTTTTTTTTAATTCCTAGAACTTTAGAAATTTTAGAATTTTTTAGAAGTTTTGCGCAGATGGCAGCTAATAAAGAATGAGGCGTCCCCTTCTCCCTTTCCCACATGGAGACACTGAGAATATTTGATAATTAGTTATCTTTAATGGAAACACAGATTACAAAAAAAAATAAAAAATACTCGCATTTTTCGAAAAAAAAGTTTTTGTTCGTAGAGGAGCTGGTTTTGGGGGCATATTGAAATGGATGGATATTTTTAGCAGAACTGTGATGGAAATTGACTTTTTTCTAATTAAATGCGCTTCTGAAAGTGTGTGTCCGAGTACAGCACAGCGGACGCCATGAGAGATCCCACAGCGTCACAGCTAATCGTGCATCTCCTCTGTAAAATCAATAACCAAGATTTCCTCCACTCTTCATCTGTAGCCAACCTTCTGCAGCTGGCAGTCTGAATACTTTTTCTGGACATTCTTACACATACCACTGAACAGACTTCTCACTTGCATCTGAGACTGTCAGTGGACTCGCTGCACGAACCAGCGCGGCATGCGTGCACCACACTGCTGTGACATCACTCAAATGCTCCTTTTTAGTGAAGAAAAAAAAAAAAAAACACACACATCGCCGTGTTTTTAATGACTTATTGCGTGAGTTGGTTTGTGTTTTATCGCATTATTATAAAACCGTGTCATTGCAACACTGTGTTTTTTCTAAATTCCTAGAATTTGGTTTCATGTGTAATGGAAATAGAACCCAGAGCTGCTGAGTGTCTCTGCATGGTGCGTTCACTGAGCCCCGGATATCGGCAGTAAAACGAAGCAGTTTATCAGAGAAAATATAGAACACCGGCACTGATCCGTATATAATCGATTGATTACATAGTGTCGACGTTTTCTCTGAAAAACTGATTAGTTTTGCTGCGGATTGTATAAAAATGACAAAGTTTAGCGGACTGATTTGGGCCGAGTGGCTGTTCGCTTATGTCCAGAGGTCAGTCAACGCACCATGCGCAGATTCTTGTCTGCTGTGGGATCTGTCAATCAACCTGTTCGGAGGTTTAAGGAAAATAAAGGGACGGGTGCATTAGACTGAATTAAAGCGTTTGAGGAGCTTAGGTCCACTAATAATAGTTATAATTAATTAACAATAATTAATTAATAATTAATTAAAAATAGTAATAATTTTGTTAAAACATTGCATTTGGTCATTACCTCAAAATGTGACAAGATCTGTTGAGATGAATAAAGTTCTGGATATTGATATCAATTTCCTAGCTTGTTGTCATTGTTGATAATTATGGTGAGAAATCAGTGTCTTCACATAGAGAAGTATCATTATTATTATTAATAATGTAGAACTAAAGGCAAACTAAGTAAATTTATTATTTCAAACCGGTAGCCCTTCGTATGATTTAGTACCCATGAAGTAGCCCGCAGTTTCAAAAAGGTTGATGACCCCTGCTCTACAAACTGCGGTCTTAACAGCAGCCCCTCCCATACCCACGAAAACGAGCGGGTCCTCAAGATCTGATGCCACAGAGTGAGACCGCCCGTTTCAGGAAGAGTATGCTCTGATAGCTCCGCCCCCAGTCTTACGCCAACACCCAATTTCTCCACAGAGCTAGTGGTGATCAGCAAAACACTTTCATTTTAGATGCAGAATATCGTATATCTTCCAGTTGTGTCCTGTGTTGAATAAATTCCAGCTCAAACAGTTTGTTACTTTAGATGTGGGGCTCCTTTAAGACCCTCCATTGGGCACAGTCGTTGAGTGTATTTTTGTTGTGAAGAAGTGTAGCGATGGCTGGGCCTACTAAGGGCAGATATATGGTATGTGCATCCATCCTTGAAAAAAATGGATATTAATTTTTGAGTAGAAAACGAATACACACTGCTGGCTCTAGAATAAAATCAAATGGGCGGCAGCCACATGCAGCAGCAGGCTGAGCGTCAGGAATCCAGTTGTTTTACTTCCGGATAGGACAAAAACTAAAGAAAATAACTGGTAGTATTTCATAAATGTGTTTTTCATTGTTCCAAAGGTAATATATGATCATATATATGGATATAGTTCACTCTGAAAGACTTAAGAAAATCATGGTATGACCCCTTAAAAATCCAGACTACCCTGGTTCCCTGCTGTCTCCATCTTACCACATTTCAAATGTGGTTAACTGCGTTTTTGTTATAAATAAATTATTTTGGATTTTTGAGGCGGGGATGCATCAACTCAGTGGGAATTTAGCTAAAATACTTGCAAAATACAGTTCATAAAAGCACACAAGATCTGTAATTAATATTACATTGTTTATTAAATGACTTGAAACATTAATAGTAGGACTTGTGACTCGACTTGGGACTTGAGTGCTTTTGACTTGGGACTTGACTCAGACTTGAGGACAAAGACTTGGGACTTGACTCGGACTTGCAAAACAATGACTTGGTCCCACCTCTGCTAATGATTCAAAAATTGAGAACTAAACATTTTGACAAATTCCAGTGTTATAAGTGCACCTCATGGTTAAAAAAATACAGTAAGGGCCACTTCATTTGCTCTGTTTCAATTTTAGATAGAGTTGTCAATTTCTTGACTAAGAAACTCAACAAATGTTTAAAAATAAAATGTTTTTCTTTTCATTGCTTATATTACACTAATTACCGCTTGATTTCCTTCGAGAAGATCCTATGTGACACAGGAAGTATTTTATTTTGGAATTCATGTGGATCTTTATTCATAGTTATAAACTCTTTTTCATATTTGTAAAAATAAAATATTTTACCTTAAAGTTTTTGTTTTGTTTAGGCCAAAAAATCTTTATCATAAATATAACACTGACATAAATACCAAGTAGCGTTTGATTTTTCTAAAGGGAGTGTGCTTCCTGTTGGGTTGTGGTCAGTGAAAAATTTACCCAAATGGCTCTTTAAGTGTTGAAGATTACATACCCCTGGACCACACTACGTGTTATTTCAGTTTGGATAAAAATACAAACTGTACTTGCTAGAAAAAACAAGTCAACTGATTTTTTTCCAAATTAAGTCAAAATCCTGAATATCCAAACTGTCTCTTTCACAGGAAGGGATTCAGTTGCTTCAGCTACTTCTTTTTCATCTACAACGTTGCTGTGGGTTTGACCACATGCATATTGAGACTGGTGATGAGCATGGTCATTGGAACAGTGCTGGTGTCTCGCATTGACAGAAGCATCATGCAGAAGGGATATGAAAGGCTGGATGCAGGTGAGAAACAATTGAATTCCAAACATGTCTGACCATGTTTAGAACAGCTGTATTGTATATTTGGTTCAAATAATGACAGCAGTGACCATCCAAGAGAATGTGTTTCTATACTTCAACATAATTATTAAGGACAATAAAATCATTAGTAAAAGGGCTAATAGAATATATACTGCTCACAAAAATTAAAGGAGCACTTTAAAGAAACCCATTAGATACATCAGATCTCAGTATGAAGTTGGATATCTATACAAATAACGGCAGGGCAGTGTCTTAGGAACAAAAGGATGCCAAGTCTTTTAATGGAAATAAAAGTTTTCAGCCTACAGAGGCTCAATTGTGTAGACACCATAAAATCAGAGTGAAATGAAGATGTGGCAGGCTAGTCCATTTTTTACAAAACTTAATTTCTGCAACTCAAAATGCTTTTCAGTATCTTGTGTGGCCCCCACCAGCTTGTATGCATGCTTGACAACGTGGCGGTATGCTCCTAATGAGACGACGGATGGTGTCTTGTGGCATTTCCTCCCAGATCTGTGTGAGGGGATCCCTGAGCTGTTGTACAGTCTGAGGAGCAACCTGGCGGCGCCTAATGGACCCAAACATAATGTCCCAGAGATGTTCTATTGGGTTTAAGTCAGGGGATGGTGAAAGCCATTCAATTGTTTCAATTCCTTCATCCTCCAGGTACTGCCTGCATACTCTTGCCTTGTGAGGCCGGGCATTGTCGTGCATTAGGAGGAAACCAGGACCTACTGCACCAGCGTAGGGTCTGACAATGGGTTCTAGGATTTCATCTGGATACCTTATGGCAGTCAGAGCACCATTTCCTAGGCAGTAGAGGTCTGTGCGTCCCTCCATGGATATGCCTCCCCAGACCATCACTGACCCACCACCAAACCTGTCATGTTGAACCACGTTGCAGGCAGCATAACGTTCTCCTTGTCTTCTCCAGACTCTTTAACGTCTATCACAGGTGCTCAGGGTGAACCTGCTCTCGTCTGTGAAAAGTACAGGGCGCCAGTGGTGGACTTGCCAATTCTGGTGTTCTTGAGCAAATGCCAGTGGAGCTCCACGGTGCTGGACAGTGAGCACAGGGCCCACTACAGGACGTGGGGCCCTCAGGCCACCTTCATAAAGTCTGTTCCTGATTGTTTGGGTAGAGACATTCACACCAGTGGCCCTCTGGAGGTCATTCTGTAGGGCACGAGCAGTGCTCAGCCTGTTCCGCCTTGCACAAAGGAGCAGGTATGGGTCCTGCTGAGGGGTTGAGGACCTTCTACGGCCCTGTCCAGCTCTCCCAGAATAACCACCAGTCTCCTGAAATCTCCTCCATGTTCTGGAAATTGTGCTGGGAGACACATTTAAATGGATCCGGCCCTCTGTTTAAATGGATCCGGCCCTCCGTTTACATGGATCGGGCCCTCCGTTTACATGGATCCGGCCCTCCGTTTACATGGATCCGGCCCTCTGTTTCAATGGATCCGGCCCTCCGTTTACATGGATCTGGCCCTCCGTTTAAATGGATCCGGCCCTCCGGGTAAATGGATCTGGCCCTCCGGGTAAATGGATCCGGCCCTCTGGGTAAATGGATCCAGCCCTCTGTTTAAGTGGATCCGGCCCTCCGTTTACGTGGATCCGGCCCTCCGTTTACGTGGATCCGGCCCTCCATTTAAATGGATCTGGCCCTCCGGGTAAATGGATCCGGCCCTCTGTTTAAATGGATCCGGCCCTCTGTTTAAATGGATCCGGCCCTCTGTCTAAATGGAGCCGGCCCTCTGTTTAAATGAATCCGGCCCTCTGTCTAAATGGATCCGGCCCTCTGTTTAACCTTCTTGCTGCAGCACGTGTGGATGTGCCATCCTGGAGAAGTTGGACAACCTGTTCAACTTCTGTAGGGTTAAGGAATCTCCTCATACTGCCAGTAGAGATAATTATCAAGCCAAAATCAGCACGAGTGGAAAACCAGCCAAAAAAGATCAAGAGGGAGAAACTTGAAATGACCTCCACATGTAACACCAGTCCTGTTTGGAGGGTTTTCTAATTGTTGCCACTGAAGTGCACCTGTTGTTAATTCCATGAACACCAATACAGCTGGAATTGATTAACGAGGCCCTCAGCTGGTTAACCAACAAGACAATTATCAGACAGGTTTAATTAAATTCATGACAGGTCCAATAAAAGAAGTGTTCCTTTAATTTTTGTGAGCAGTGGTAGTTTGATGTTTTCTTCCTAAGTCTTTCGGGATTTGAACTCCTAACAAACACGGTTACTTTGTAAAACACTGAGTATTTGTCTATACTTGTCTGTTTCAGGCTACGTGACATGGGTGGGGATGATCTTTGCTGATCATTATCACAACAATCCCGTCATGCTGAGTTTCTGTCAGTTGCTGTGCTCCAACACTGTGGAGGACCAGAGTAAACCTTCATACTCCTTACTTCATAACGCTACATCTGGTAAGTGTTTTGCAGAGTGCTCACATATCCCAATCATCTCTGTTTGGACTGCAAAGTTCACTTGTCCGCATTTAACTCTGTGATCTGCCATAAGCCTCAGTCCCAACTGTTCTTATAGGTAGAAATGGGCTGTCTGCAGGTGAAAAATGGTCAAACTTGTATGAGGTGCACAGGTGACCCGTAGTAAAGGTTAGAGTTGTAGACTGTTCAGCGAACCCGTAGGGAGAAAATGTTCTTGTATACTTTTCTAAATGCTGCGACGACAGGTCGTAGTGAAGGCTTATACAACACGCAAGAATAAGTAAGTGGGAAGCAGGTGAGATGCAGATTTTTAATCTTTTCAACTAGTGCTGTTCACGTGACACATGCACGCTCCTTTCTGTTAGAAATGAGGAAGTGAGACACTCAAAGTGTAGTTTGTGTGGAAAGGTGCTTAGGTTTCATGTGCACACCCTGTGCAGGCAGCATTTGGGCACAGTCGGTAAGGATCCATTACTCACACCTCACTAACGACTAGAGCAGGGGTGTAAAACACCCGGTCCGCCAGATGGTTTAATCTGTCCCAGTCATGATAAAAAAAAAAATATAAGGATGTTGAAAAAAAGTGCAGGTTTCTAGCTCATTCCTGTGTTGAGTTATGGTTCTGTAACCCTTGTGGGGTCACCTGGACCCCAAAAGACTGGCATGACAAGAGATCAAGATATAAACAACATGTCTTTGTCTGGGTAGAATGCAGCTTTGTTCCCTGGGAGCCTCAATGCTGTTAAGTTGCTATAAAATAACCAGTTGTGACACCACGATTACCAAAGTGTCAATGTCAAAAAGAAGAAAGGTTGAAATGAAGTGTGAGCTTTCCAGGCAAAATGTTTTATTTATTCACGGAGCTGAATGCCAAATCTGCGTGTTTGGTATGTAACCAACAGGTGTGGTGGAATATTTGTTGATCCGATGAAATGAAGAAATCTCAAACGTTTTCATGAAAGTTTATTAAACAGAGCAGAGAAAAGTACACGTTGGCGAGCATGGCGGAGAGGTCTACAGAGCTTTGATCTGTGATGAAGGACGCTCACATTTTATACAGTCATACAATCAGCTGTTAATCAGGAGTTTAAGATGGAAATGTAAATGCCATATCTAACATGAACAAGATGTTCTAATGAAATCAAAATGTTTACACATTGTGGTCAGGGTGTTCTGACAACAAGAAAACAAGACTCAGAGGTTGAAACATAAGTAAATGTATAATTCCTGTGACAGGAGCTACACAACAATATCAGCTCACTCCAGCATAAGCACCCGGAGGCTTTTTACGGGGTAGCAGGAGATTTCAACCATGTGAACCTGACAGACCCTCTCCCCAAATCTCACCAGCACATCACTCTACCAACATGAGGAAACAGCACCTCAGACTGTGTTTATAGTAATATAAAAGACACATACAGAGGATTCCCCCACCCCCACTTGGGCCTCTCTGACCACATTACAGTCATGCTGGTCCCTACTTACCGCCCCCTCCTCAGATGCCAGGCACCGACACAGAGGACCATCATTGTCCCAGTGAGGCCACCCCAGCACTGCAGGACTGTTTCCAGTGCACAGACTGGCAGCTCTGCATGAGGGAGAGGTGGACCTGGAGGACTACACATCAGGCGTCCTCGGGTACATCAAGAAGTGCACAGAGGACGTCACCAGCAACAGGTGCTAAAGGACTGTGCACACCAGCTCACAGACTGAAGACCACCACAGTCACTCCCCTAAACACCCTCAACGACAGGTAGTCATGAAGTGTTTGGAAAAGCTGGTCAGGACCCGCATCACAGACTCCATCGATGTCATCAAGGACCTGCATCAGTACGCGTGGACTGAGCTCCACTCTGTGGAACTGGGTCTTGGACTTCCTGACAGACAAACCACAGTCTGTGAAGATCGACAACATCTCCTCCTCCTTCATCACACTCAGCACGGCCCCCCCAGGGCTGTGTGCCTAGGCCTCTCCTGTTCACCCTGCTGACCCATGACTGTACAGCAGGGGTCTCAAACTCAAATCAGCCGGGGGCCGCTGGAGGCGTAGTCTAGGTGAGGCCGGGCCGCATCAGGATTTTCTCAAGAAAATCTTTGAGAAAACATTCCAATGTTCTCAAATATCTTTATTTTTAACACAAAATAATGAATAAATAATGAACGACGTGTATAGATCTTTGTCCGTGTTGATTTATATATATATATATATAAAATAAGGGTAGTTAATGTCTGTTTCTGAAATAGTTTATATTGAAGATTAAACTTAAGATATATTGCTACGGGGTAGGATTAAAAAAGTTTTTTAAACTTCTTCCTACGCCATTTCGAACTACATAATAGAGGTGTAATGTATTTATTTATAATTTATATAGAATTTTCTGTTGTTGTTTTCTTGTTTTTTACCATGTACATTAAAAGATGAATAAAAAAACAAATAAATTAGTACTAAATAAATAAAATAATAATAATGACCATACAGCAGAACCAGACAACTGAAGGAACCACATATTGACTGACTAGAGAAAACTAATTATTTTGATTCAGTTTCAAATATCTGTATTAACAGATCCTCCTTCAGAGTCAGAGAAGCCCTGGTAACGAGAAAATCTTTGAAGGATTTCATTTT
>NW_023416911.1:7847-26119 GCF_002922805.2 Oryzias melastigma | reverse complement strand
AGCCCCTTCGACACGCGGCGCGGCGACAGAAACACATTTTTTGACGAGCCGCGAGCAGCAAATTCCCCGCGCGGGGCACGTGAATTTATCACAGAAATTGTGTTCGGTGCTTCATGGCTCCTCCTCCGCCCAGCTGATTGGAGGAAGGAATGAATGATAGACAGAGGCACTGGACAGACCGCCGATGTCCCGCCCTCCAGAGCCATATACCTCACTGTGATTGGTTCATTCAGCTCTGGACACAACAACTGTCATTCACATCAACCTTGCGGGCCGCACTAACAGTAATCTTTCATATGAAGACGCGGGCCGCAAATCATCATCCTGCGGGCCGCAGATGGCCCGCGGGCCGCGAGTTTGAGACCCCTGCTGTACAGCAAGTCACCCAAGCTGTTTGATTGTGAAGCTTGCAGATGACACAGGTGTGGATGGACGCATCACGGCGAGTCCGACCACAGGCAGGAGGTGGAACATTTGGAGAGCTGGTGCAAAAACAACAACCTTTGCACCAATGTGAAGAAGACGAATGAGATGATTGTGGACTTCAGGAGGGACAGACACCCCCCTCCTCCCCTGCACATTGGAGGGGCTGCGGTGGAAGTGGTCTCAAGCTTCAGGTACCTGCACGTGCACATCTCCAACGACCTCACCTGGAGCACCAACACTTCCTGCCTGATCAGGAAGGCCCATCAACGCCTCTATTTCCTGAGCAGGCTCAAACATGCCGGGATGGGGAGCTCAGTCCTGCAGCAGAGAGGAGAGCTCTGAAAAGGGTGGTCAGAGCTGCACAGAGGACTGTGGGCCGCAGCCTGCAGACCACCACTGAGATCGACAAGGGCAGACGCAGGACACGGGCCACCTGCACCATGAAAGACCCCACCACCCCTCACACTCCCTGTTCTCCCTGCTCCCCTCAGGCAGAAGGCTACGGAGCATTAAGAGCAGGACCACAAGACTGCGAAACAGCTTCTTTCTTGAGGCAGTAAGACTGAAGAACTCTGGAGGACCACGGTAGAACAACCCCTCCCTCTCCTCTACTTCACACCCCCGGCAAACTCTTGGACTAGCTCAAACAGTGCACTATATCTGTGCAATATTTTTTTTTTGCATTTATTTTACTTACAGTATCCTCGTGCAAAAATCAATGTCTGCAGTAGATGCTCTTCATTGTGTATCACATTGATTTCTCTTTCGTATTCATATTGTCAGACTGCACTTTAACAGTTGGTCTGCGACCAGAGATGCGATTATCATTTCATTCCTGTAGTGAAACGACAATAAAGAATCCTTAAACTTTTAAAGTTTAAACCTTCACAGGAAAGGAAGAAAACAAAAATCTGATCACAATTCAAAGTTTTTTGTAAATGCAGCAAGCTGAGCACAGTCCTAACAGGAGACACGGCACGGACGAGATTGATCGATAACCAGTCAGGATGCAGAATGCAATGTTCAAGAACGCGGTCTGTGCGGGTTTATGAACGTGCGCTCAGCAGGTGGTATCCACACCGGAGCAGCGCAGACACGCACGCAGTAGCAGAGAGGAGATTCTTCTTCTACTAAATCCCCGAAATGTTGCTCCGTATTTTTTGCTGTCACAACTCTGTCCTTTTAATGTCCATCTTGGTGTCATATTAACCCGGGCGCGCACAAACCGCAATGATTCATTTCTCTTTGAAATATGTTCAGCACTTCAGTGCTTTGAAGCAGGAGCCGCCCACAAGCAGCTCCCAAATCAGAGTCCCTGATTGGTCACAGCTTTGAGCTGCTGCAACTGTGCGTGGAAATCTTGAACCGGATTGAAGACTCAGCGCGCTCAGTGCCTGCCCGATTTGTGCGTAGAGCTGATTTAATAACTTGCGCTCCAGACGCGGAGGCCAGGAATTCTGGTGTACGCGCGTTTGCATTGACTTTTCAATGAAAGTGTGCGCTCGATTGCGCGCCGACGTGGCCGGTGTGGAAGCAGCTTCATTGAGCGCGCTGCTCTCAGCTCAGAAATGAAGGAGGAGCTGTTGATACAGATATTTGAAACTGAATAGAAATAGTTTTCTCTAGTCCAGAATTTCTCAAGTATTTTCTCTTATCCCCCCTCCCCATTAAGAACCTATTCTTGCACACCCCCCCCCCACACACACACACACACACACAACTATCTGCTGCAAACATCATTAGTATCAGTTAATTTGCTTAAGTTAAACATATATCTCCTCAAATTATTGTAATTTTACTAACATTAAAGAATATTTTTTTTAAAAACTTCTAAATTATCTGTTTATTTTCTCTCTCTTTTTTTTAGAATCCTTCCAAAACTTTCAGACAAAGTAAAATCAAGTCTTTCCTTGTTTCCCTCCACAGTAGTGATGAATTCTGTCTTTTCTCAGAGATTCAGTTCTCTGGTTCACTGTAAACAGCAGCTCTTTCTGCCACCAAAAAGATTTTTAAGTTGTTTTTGCTTTATTTAACTTATTATCAACACTATATAGGATTATGCACAAAATCCATAACTAATGTAATGTAATGTTTCTATTCACATTCCCCCCAGGGGGGCGCGCCCTACCGTTTGAGAAACATTGCTGAAGTGTGGTTTCTTCAGTCGTCTGTATCTGCTGTATGATCATTGTTATTTTATTTATTAATGATTGATTTTTTTAATTCATTTTTTAAAATTAATTAATTAATTAATTAAATTCATTATTTCGTGTTAAAAATAAAAGATGTCTGGAATGTTTTATCAGCGATTTTCTTGTGAAATCCTGATACAGCCCAGCCTCACCCAGACTCTGCCTCCAGCGGCCCCCGGCTAAATTGATTTTGAGACCCCTTATCTAGAACTACAGTTTTGTTATAATCAAGAACCCCAGTTGTGCTAACCCCTGCAAATTCCCCAAATGTGGGAATGAGGAGTGCATAATTTCTAGTAGTGGGGGACTGTGATTGTACTCCTCCCTGTAGTTCTGTTGTATTAATAAATCTCCCTAGCGTTGGACCAATTAAAGTTCTATGTAATTACTCCTCAAAGTGCGCATGTTCTTCTCTCTGTTCCAACACCTTGTACCTAATCCTCATCCTCTTTATATGTTATTGCTACTTTTCCCTTTTGTTTAGGATCCTTTGCCAGTGTCCGAGCCCGGAAGCGCTGGATGTTGTCATACACCCTGCTGAGGAACCCACATCTGATCCTGTTTCGAAAGCATCACCTGTCCTCTTCATCCACTGCTCAGTCAGAGACGGCAGTGCAAGCTTGGGTCCTGGCGTCTCAGATTGAGGGCCGTGAAACACAGGCCTCACAGTAGGACAGATGCTGGTATTTTGACCCAAGGGCTAAACAAGTGAAGGTCTTTACGCTCTTCCCTTTTTCAATCTCTTTTGTCCATTCAGTTGAATCTTTGTTTCTTTATAGTTTTTCCCTGTTGCTTTGGCTCATTTCTTGAAACAGAAATTAAATTTATTAAAATAAAAGATCATTTGGCTAAACACACTTACACTTTTCCAAAACAGTCCAGATCTCTAGAAAAAACAAGTTTTTTTCACCAAAACTCTTCAGCAGCTCATTCCTTTCCCAAGTAAAGTGTCAGAGTCCTCGTAATAACATGGATCCTTCTCAGGTGATTTTGCGCATTCATTTTGTTCTCTTGTCAAACAACCTGGATTTTCCAGCAAAACACCATTTGTCATCTGCAGACGCTCATATATCCTCCAAAACTCTTTACTTTTGGGTCAAAATGAAGTTTTTTACTCACACGGATGGTCAGAGCCCTCAAAAAGAATTGTCTCTTTGTCAGTGTGTGAGCTCTGCAGGTCAAACCGCTTAGATGTTTTGTCACAATAGAAGTCGGGGTAACTACACGTAGCGAGCATAAAAGATTTCAAAGTATGTATGTAATGTAAAAACTAACCCCTCCCCCCAAAAAAATCAAAGCAGCCCACAGTACTGCAAATGGCCTTCTTGTAAGGTTCACTGGTCACTGTTAGTCTCCTCCCTCTCAGGGTGATCATTGATGCTCCTGGCCATCCAGACGCTCTTCTCTGTTTGGCCAAAGATTTTCATCCACAGCAAATGTTTTCCCTTGCAATGCAGCGGGAAGAAACAACGAGAATGTCTCATCCATCCCCTACACTGATCTCCAGTAATGTCCTCACATGCAGCATCCATTGCATGCAGCAGGGATCTCTGATCTTGAGCCTGATGTTCATAGACTCGCCACCTCCAAGCTGAAAAAATCTTCAATGGGATTCAGAAAAGGAGAATAAGGTGGGAGTAAGAGCATTAACATTCTGGGGTGTGCGGTAAACCATGCTCTGATTAGTGGGCCCCGATGAAAGGTGACACTGTCCCATACAATTACAATATCAGGGTAGTGGAGGCTCGTGGAGACCCCTTTTTTCTGGGACTAGGACAGAATGAAGAAGAAGTAAGAAGTTTATGAGTCTTGTTTGGCCCTATGCTTGGTATGTGTGTGACCACACCATATGCCGAAATGGCTGCACACATCGTGATGTTGCCCCCTCACTGGCCTGGAACATCCACTGCGGCTCGCTGGCCAATGGATGTTACGGCCGCGCCTTCGATTCTTTGCCAGGTTGAACCCGCCTTTGTCAACAAACACAAAGATATGGGGTGACTCAATACCCTCCAGGATCATTATTCTCTGCGATAGATAAAAGCAGAAAAAATGCGGCTGAAAAGTCATACAGAATAGGAAATGGCATGCGTTTGTCTAAATTGATCATAATTCCAGTAATTCCTAAAACAGCAAGATTACAGTGTTGGACATACAATTACGGACTTACCTGCACATACTGGTATCCCAGATCTTCAACTCTGTCCGTGTTTCTCTCAAATGGAACCCTGTTTGCTTCATAATTGATGTTTTTTCCAGACCTGGTCTATTGTAGAGATGCTGATTGAGTTTATATTATCGAATATGCCATTGTCTTCACTAATGGCATTGTAGATCTGTTGCAGCATGATAGCATTATTTGCAAGAACCATTCTGCAAATTTTTTGCTCTTGGACACCATTGAGCATTTTTCTCCTGCCACCCTTGACCTCTTATCCCACCACCACGCATCCTCACTGCTGCTCTTCTTCTTCCTCCTCCAGCTGGTTTTCTCCCCCTTCTTCCAGCAGGAAGTTGACCTTGCTCATTTTGTTGCTCCTCCATGGTCATTCTACAAATGGTTCTTGCCCTGGCCAATTTAAACATATTTGGAAGCATTTACAATTATAAAGGCAGCACCTGTGAGGAGTTAGAACTCACTGGGCGATTGGCTATTTGAGATGTGAAAACCTCTTCATTCATTAGTGAAGTATTCATTTGACCTCAGCATCAACAATTGTCTTAGATCTAATAATCGTCTAAAGAATTTTTGTATTGTTCATAGCATAATGTTTTCGGCTAGATTAGAAAAATGTACTAATAATTGGGAATGGGATGGCTCCCTGAATGAAATTTTTCCGACATGTTTTGAATGGTCAACAGGATCTAAGCCAGAGGTTCTTAACCTTTTTCACACTGGGGCCCAATTTTCCCAGTACAAAGTGATTCAAGGCCGATTCAAATATTAAGGGGGTGAAAGTAGATTTTTTTGTTATGCCGTTACTAAGATTCATATGAACCAGTTTCCTCTGGACTAAAATCCAACAAGAGCTGCAAAGTCCACACCTCAAAGTTAAAAAAATACTTTATTTATGTTTTTGTGTCCAATGAGACATTTATTAATAAATTATAGATTTAAAATCATCTCTAAAATTGAGTTTTTCTTTATAAAATTAACTTCTTTTACTTTTGAAGGTAGCTCATACAAGTTCCTTTCAAAATAAAATCCTCTGTTTGATCAGATCCTTCAGCTGCAGCAGATTTACTTGAACTAAACATGTAATAATGTCTTTTCTATCATTGTACTTTAGTATTTCTTCATCTTTTTCTCCTTTTACTATTGAATACAAACACAACAACTTTGGTGTAGAATACATCCATCCATCCATCCATCCATCTTCTTAACCGCTTTGCCCCTGTCGGGGTTGCGGGGGTGCCGGAGCCTATCCCGGCTACTGATGGGCGAAGGCGGGGTTCACCCTGGACAGGTCGCCAGTCCGTCACAGGGCCTCAATCACACACACATTCACACCTAGGAGCAATTTAGAGTCACCAATTAACCTATGAGGCATGTTTTTGGACGGTGCGAGGAAGCCGGAGTCCCCGGTGAAAACCCACGCATGCACGGGGAGAACATGCAAACTCCACACAGAAAGGTCCCAGCCGGGATTTGAACCGGGGCCTTCTCGCTGTGAGGCGAGAGCGCTAACCACTGCGCCACCATGCAGCCCCTGTAGAATACAAATACTTTTAAAACTAAATGTAATAAGATGATGTCATTCTGATAATAATCCGCTCTGATAGCTGATTAAACATTTTACCATAATTTTGCTCAGTTTTGTTAAAAATCTAAACATAAGTAACAAAATGTAAATAATGACTTGGAGACACCCAAAATGTTAAGAAGTGAAGCTGATGGATCCGGAATGAGACGGCCCGGGAACGAGAATAAGAGTGACCGCAGCTCCTGTCATGTGTGATACGGTGAAAACCGGCTGCTCAGCTGATCTCTCCCGCCGGAGCGGTGCTCCGGCTCCAAAAAACCGGAGCGTTCCGGTTTACTTTCACCCCTGGTGACATGTTTGATCCAGCTGGATTTCAGGTCTGCACACAGGTGGGGGCGTGTCTGTCGACTCTGCTGCTCGTCTCTCATTACAGCGGCAGGCGGGACTGTTGCAGAGAAATGCTGAGTTTCCGCAATTCTTTGACAATGGTAGTTGTTGAAGTAAACTCGTGTCGGACCTCATAACATAATAAAATAATAATCTGTTTCCATCTTGGATTTGTAATAGCAGACAGCTTCGATTCGATCTACCTCTCCACCACGGCGCTCGGCTCTGCCTTGCAGCCGTCAGATCAAATTTCATCTTCCCCCTTTTATTAATTAAAAGATTAATTTCAATTGAAAGACCCTTTAAAAATATTAATAAATAAATATAACTTCCACCAAGTGGTAGGAAGCTACACTCATGTCCCGCGGCCCTCGCAGCCTTCAGGTTCAGAACAGAATTTTTTCGTGGCCCACTAGGGGCCGCTCACGGACTGATTGGGCCGTGGCCCTATGGTAAAGAATCACTCTAAGCTATTGAAAAATGTGCAAAATGTTGGTTTATTGTGCTAACTCTAGGGAACTTATACAAAAAAACTAGCAAATTTCACTGACACATCTGAGACATGTACTAAAGCAAATGAAATCTGACGAAAGCAATGAGAAATGACATTCTGTTGTGAACAAGTACAAGTGTGTTTGGCCAAACAATCTTTGAATTAGGGAAATTTCATTTCTGTTTCAGAAAATGAGCCAAACCTACAGAGAAAAACTGTAATAGTTGTTCTGGAAACAATCCCCCAATCAGGAAATTAGCAACATTTCAAAAACTTTTAAAAAGGGCGATATTTAAAGAATTGCTTTTGGTTTATCCTTTCCAAACAATCTAGTTTTTTAGACAATTCAATCCTTGTCTTTTTCTCCCTTAAGCAATCAACACAACCAAGTGTCAGTTATTCATGCTTCACACTTCTCAGCTGTTGTTGGTGAAGTTTTCCAAATACTTTCAACAGTTTGAAGCTATTCGTTTTTTGTAGCTGTTACATGTCTTTTGGTCTTTTTTTTTGTACTAATGTACATTTACAAGGAGATGTCATCTGCATGTGTTCTAAACAGTACATTATTCTACAAGTGGTATTTAAGGCAGTAATGGAAGATTATGGACTTTCTAGACCGACATTTTTCAGGTCTCAGTTGGGTTGTATATGCTCTGTTAGCATCCACGGCAACTTTTTTCCTCTAAGCAGTGATCACATGATGTGCAGCTTTAAGTTTCTGATTATAATTTTTCCCAGAGCTTTTATACACAATACCTGTAAATAGCCTTTTTAATGAAAAAGTTTACAGTTACTTTATTTGTGTTGCTTTATTTTTTTAGTGAATGTTCTAAAGAAAAAAAAGTTGTTTTTATTATACTGTTCTTTTCATAAAGTCTTTATTCCTCTTTCAGCTGTTTGTTAAAAGGAATATTCAGTGTTCAGGCATCCATTCAAACTCTTCATCTGTGCACGACTGTCCCTCATGATTAGCTTCACTCCATGTTATCTTCACCAAGAATGAAGGCCCTGTATCACCATGCAGTGGTAAAACAGTTTGAGTCCTGCAGCGAGACGAAATGAAACGCTTCTATCCTTTACAGTTCTGTTTGTTAGCAAGTACCAATACCAAAGAGAGTTTCACAACATGAAAGGGAACATTCAATCTAGTAAAAGTAGTTGAAATCATTCAAATTCAATTGTAAAAATATATTCCAAATGTGACATTCAAGTCAGTCCTGATTGTTCCAAGAAGTTTATTTGGCTACCTGTGTGAAGGCTCATAGACATAAATGAAACTAACCACTAACAGCTGATGTCTCTCTCATTAGTAAACATGGAGCCTGAAGTGGCCCACATTTGTTGTTTTCAAAAAAATAGATGACTGGGTTGGACCAAAGACATTTTTTGGGTCCACCCATGTGAGCAGCTGTGGATTAAAACCGTATGCTCATAATCAAAACAGATTATTTAAAAAAAAAACATGAAAAAAACAAAAAGGAAGCATCAAAACCAAAGGTTGTATTCTTATTTATGTAAATGTAACTGGTTTAACTCAGGTGCTCTGCCAAGCGTGAATAAAGATCATGCTTGGACGTAAGGTCAGTTTCTTTTAATCTTGTTAACAGAAAACAAACCTTACACTGCTGTCCCGGATTTCCCTCCATGTTTTATCCTCAGCCACGGCAGCCGCATCAGTCTGAGTAAAATAAAACAAGAAAAGAACTCAGTAAAATGAGGAAACAACACTGTACCTACCTGGATACAGTTATTCTCAATTTTCCATTTGTTTCTCAAAACAATTTGTAAACATGGTAGATAACCTACAAAAGCAAGTCACTTTCTCAAAATACAAGTCAGTAGTTCAAAATGGTTAGTTGATGCTTCAAAAGCAAGTTTTCATGTCAATGAAAGTGTTATTGTTTTCAAAATAACAAGTCATGACTCCAGCTTCTTCATCAAGTCAAAAGATTTCAGCATGTTTTCACTAAGACTGATTTCTCTGGAAATGTTTCCAAATGTCATGTAATTCTGAAAACTACAATTCAATTAAAAAGAAAACTCACTGAATATGCACTTTAAACTGTTTTATTTGCAACTGTTCACATCATTGTACAAATGGAAAGAAAAAAACTAAACTAAACTCCCTTTGGTTCAGTAAACCTTACTGAAGAGGTTTTGAAACCGAAACTACTATCAGACAGTTCTTCAAATCAATCATGGACAACTAGACTCTCCCATCTGTTTCTTACCCATTTTCTTCTACATCACAGTGAATATCAGCTCTATCAATGCAGAGGAAAGAATCTTCTTGAAAACTGAATCCACCCTCTGCATGACTCTGCTGTGATGTCATCACCAGCAGCATTCATGACCTCTAGCAGGTCATTTGGGTATGTGGACGCTGATCATATACCTTCCACCTCCAGGAAGAGAAAAACTCCTCAATGAGATTCAGAAATGGAGAGAAGGGAGGAAGAGACTCCACAAGCATCCTGTCATGTTCAAATCACTGCCTGATGATAAAACTGGTTACAACAAATACTTCAAACACCATCAGTGTATAATGAGATTTTCCTTAAACAAGTTTATGCAAACGTTCATGGAAACACAATAAGAATAATATTTAAAATGGATGTACAAAATGTTTGACAACATGTTCAACAAGTTTGTGTGCAAAGACACAATCAATGAAATGAAGATTATTAGTTGTACCAACAATGACTAATCAGCTTGGACAAGTTTAGATCATTTTGACAGACATCATAAAACAAATGAATAATGATCAAAGTAAGTCAAAAGGGATACAACTACAGAGATTTGTACTTCATCAATTGATTTGTGTCCAAAAGGATTTGCTATTGAATTAAATGAACATGAAACTGACACTATCTTGTGCACAAATGACTAAGTGTTGTGGAGGTTGCACTAACTGTTGTGAGAAGTTTAACTTTGTTGTGAGAAACGCACTAAATCGATGGAGAAAAAGTGTAACAGAAAACAAGAATTACACTGCTGTCCCAAAGACGGAAGCTGAAGCTGTTGCCATTCGGGCCACTAGGGGGCAGCCTCAGCTTGGTTCTAGGTCAGAGAGGCATTGAGCTTGAAGGAGTTGTACATGGTGTGAGCCTGGCTGCGTCGTCAATTAAGTTATAGGCTTGAAGATAAAGAAAGACCCTGGCATTCCTACCTGTATGTTACTACAACTGCGTGAGCCTTATAATTTCAAAAAGACAAGAAGAAACTCTGAGTCCGGAGGTAGACTGTGGATGAGAGCTTCTTGACTATTATTTTAAGATTAAGATTAAGAAAACCTTTATTAGTCCCAGAATGGGGGAAATTGCAATATGCAACAGCGCAGGTACAGAAATAGGTGAGAGGATAAAAATAAAATATACATTATAAAGAGCTAAGACAATGGGATACCCCTAAATTATAAAAAGAGCTTAGAAGTAAGATACAATATACAAAAAAATAATCAGTAATATTTAGCATATTGACAGTTATTGCACAGTTAAGTGTAGGTAGGTATGTACATGTATACGCAGCTATTGGACAGTCAAGTGGTCAATAATTAAGGGTAATAAAGGTAATAAATTGTGTTGTACAGAGTTACAGATATTGCACATGGTGATCAGAATAGTTGGTTGTACAGTCTGAAAGCCGCAGGAAGGTAAGATCTCCTGAATCTCTCCTTCACACACCGAGGGTGGAGCAGCCTTCCACTGAAGCTGCTCTCCAGGGCAGACAGTCTACTGCATGGGATGGGACTCATTGTCCAGCATTGAAGTCAGTCTCTGCAGGACCCTCCTGTCACCCACCTCCCACACTGAGTCCAGAGAGCAGCCCAGGACAGAGCTGGACTTCCTGATGACTGTCCAGCTTCTTCCTGTCCCTCTCTGTGATGCTGCTGTTCCAGCAGACCACACCGTACAGGATGACTGATGACACCACAGAGTCGTAGAAGGTCTTCAGGAGTGGCCCTCTCACTCCAAAGGACCGTAGTCTCCTCAGGAGGTAGAGCCTGCTCTGACCCTTCCTGTACAGTGCGTCTGTGTTATGAGTCCAGTCCAGTTTGTTGTTGAGGTGAACACCCAGGTACTTGTAGGAGTCCACCTGCTCAATGTCCATTCCTTGGATGATCACCGGTGGAGGGGTAGCAGAATGTTGTCTGCAGAAGTCCACCACCATCTCCTTGGTTTTCCCTGCGTTGATCAGGAGGTGGTTTAGCTGACACCAGTCCACAAAGTTCTGCGTCAGTTCTCTGTACTCCACGTCGTTGTCGTCCCTGATGAGACCGACGATCGCAGTGTTGTCAGAGAACTTCTGCAGCACGCAGCCGTCCGTGTTGTGTGTGAAGTCAGCCGTGTAGAGGGTGAAGAGGAAGGGGGGAAGGACAGTCCCCTGAGGGACACTGGTGCTGCTGGTGACCAGGTCCGACACACAGTTCCAGGCTCTCACAAACTGGGGTCGGTTTGTGAGGTAGTTCTGGATCCATCCTGACAGCAGATGGTCCACCCCTGTGTCCTCCAGTTTGTCCTTCAGGATCGCCGGCTTGACAGTGTTGAAAGCACTGGAAAAATCAAAGAACATGATTCTCACAGTGCTGCCGGGCTTCTCCAGGTGACAGAGAGCTTGATGTAGCAGGAAGATGACCACATCCTCCACTCCAACGTTGGGCCTGTAGGAAAACTGCAGGGGGTCCATGGAGGGGCCCACTGTGGAGCGGAGGTGACTCAGGACCAGCCTCTCCAGTGTCTTCATCAGGTGGGATGTCAAAGCCACGGGTCTGTAGCTGATCAGGTCTTTGGGCTGCGGTGTTTTGGTGCTCCATAACTCCACACAGTTCGTCTGCGCAGGACTTAAGGAGCCTGGAGCTGATCCCATCAGGCCCAGCAGATTTCCTAGCCTTTGTGTTCCTCAGTTCAGTTCCCACCTGGGCTGGTGTGAAGGACAGGGGTGGGGGCTGAGGGAGTCCATGAGGGTGTGAAGTGGCTGGGTGGTTAGTTGAGTTGGAGGAGTGGGGGGCTGTGGGGTTGGAACAAAAGCCCAGTGTTGGAGAGAGATGTGGCTGCAGGGGTGAGGGGTGGGGTCCACGTCAAACCTATTGAAATGTAGGATCAGGTCGTTCACCCAGTTCTGATCCCCCTCAACCTGTGAATGGGAGGTGTTGTAGCCTGATATGATTTTCAGGCTTCTCCACACCCCACTGATGTTCTGCTGCTGCAGCTGTTCCTCCATCTTCTTCTTGTAGCTGGCCTTGCCCTCCCTGATCTTCCTCCGTAGCTCCTTCTGCACGGCCCTCAGCTCCTCCTTGTTCCCTGACCTGAAAGCTCTCTTCTTCTCCTTCAGGAGAGCCTTGATGTCAAGGTTAATCCACGGTTTGTTGTTTGAGAAACACCGTACCCCCTTGGAAGGAACAGTGTTCTCAAAGCAGAAGTTGATGTAGTCCGTTACACAGTCTGTTATGGCGTTGATGTCCTCCCCATGAGGGTCACAGAGCTCAGACCACACAGTGGTGTTGAAGCAGTCCCTGAGAGCCGCCTCGCTCTCTTCAGTCCACCTCTTCACTGTGCGTGGGACCACAGGCTGTCTGTGCACAACAGGATTATACACAGATTCTGCAGATGAAATAAGTTGTGGTCTGCTCTTCCAAAGGGGGGGGGGATGATGCAGAAAAAGCCTCCTTGGTGTTGGCATAAAACAGGTCCAATGTTCTATTGTCTCTGGTGAGAAGGGTTACATACCCGTATGTGGGTAAAGCAGCTGAGGGAGACGCGTGGTTAAAGTCTCCAGAGATGAGGAACAGGGCCTGTGGGTGCTGTGTCTGCAGCCTGCTGGTGACTGAGAGCAGGGCATCAGAGGCAGTGTCCGCGTTAGCAGAGGGGGGCACGTAGCACGCTATCACAATAACATGTGAGAACTCACGTGGTAGATAGTATGGCCTCATGTTAACCGCCAACATTTCAATGTCTCTGCTGCACTGTTGCTCTTTGTGGTTGTAAGTCTCTATGTAGCCCAGCAAACTGTCTAGGATTTATCTATTGACTGTAAAAAATACTGGACTTCTCGAGCCATGAGGCCCCCCATTGGAAATGCATTACCTCCACTCCTCGTGAAAGTAGGCCACCGGTTTCACCGTCACTTCCTGAAACGGCTATCACCATATTGCAAACGTCTGCAACCCATCTTCAGTGATTGGTCTGAGTCTCTGTGAGTCATAGCTGAGTCATGAATCTACAGGAAGTACCGCCGCCAATCTGGAGTGAGTTTATTGTGAGTCCCCTCCTCTTTCCACACCTCTACCACAAGACCGAGACAGCTTCTATTTTAATGACACCGGCTCGAGAGAATTGTTCAATTGTTCAAGTCATTGTTGAAGCCTTTGAGGGAGAACCATTCCAACATTTGATTCTGTCAGCGGTCCTTTTGGGTTTACTTACATTTATTCCTTTTTGTCGAGCTAAAAGGAGCATTTGGTCGACGCCGCTGCAGAGCCCCCCCCCCCTGCATGCAGCAGCAGCTTGTCACTTCACATGGCTTGCCACATTAGTCTGATCTGATGCATGTGAGAAGCGCGTTCAGCGGTATTTAAAATAAATAACCATCCTAACAAGTGAACAGCTGGATTATTTTTCTGTTTGAAAATATGACCAGGTCATTTCAAGTTTGTCTCGCGCTCCTCAGACGGCTGCGTCTAATTCAGGCTGAAGCTGGAAAAGTGCGGCGAAGATGAAACTTTGGTTGGTGATTTTATGGAGGAGCTGTACCATTCCGTATGATACACAACTTATAATTTATAATCTACAGTCAAAACAGTGAAAAAGATAAACAAACGTTAAACAAACAAAAAAGTCCAGAGCACATAACCTCAGAGTGAAATCTATTTCTACAGAGTTAATCCTCATCTAAAAATGTCGACAGCATGCTCCTCTTGTTGTTTTAAACTGCTGCATCGGTACATTCCATTGAGGAAAACAACAGTAGGACAATGATTGGTACATTGTTGAATTGTAAAGTAGGTGTTAAAAGGTCTTCACGGACCGCATTGATGAAGTCTGCTCCCATTGGCTAAATGACTGAGAAATAACTGTCTGTTTCTCAATGGAAGTCAATAGGACTTTGGCCTTTTTACAACCCACTGGTACTTCCTATTTGGAGCACGGAAGTAGGGGGGTTTGCTCAGTCCAGTTCTTATATACAGTCAATGGGCTTACCTCACCTTTTGTCAGGGATGGTGGATGAAGGACCCATCTGGCTCAGCCGTCCTGTCCAGTGAAGAAAGCTACCTTCTGTCACATCTGCAGCAAACTCTAGCGCAAACTCTGAGTAATGCAGAACAAGTGGTGGACTAACCTCGCAGAAAGGGCTCAGAAATGCAAAGATGCTGGTGACCACAGAGACTTCTATGAAGCACCTAAGGCAGTATATGGCCCCTCACACCAAGTTCAGAGTCCTCTGCACAGCACGGACGGTAAGGCACTCCTCACAGATGGAACTGCTATCCTGAGCCGCTGGGCCGATCACTTCCAGGCCCTCTTCAGCGCTGATCATGTCAGGACTCCGCAGCCCACTGCAACCCTTCAACTACCAGTCAAAGTGGAATTGGATGAGCCGCCCACCATGGACGAACTCATTGAAGCTGAAGATTGGCAAGGGAGCAGGAATTGACGGGATTTTACAAGAGATCTGGAAATGTGGAGGACCAGCACTACACAGAAAACTCCTCGAACTCCTTGTCTGGTGTTGGGAACAAGGAAAGCTGCCAAGAGACCTGTGGGATGCAATCATCGTTACCATCCATCCATCCATCCATTTTCCTGACCGCATTGTCCCTTTCGGGGTCGCGGGGGTGCCGGAGCCTAACCCGGCTGCTGATGGGCGAAGGCGGGGTACACCCTGGACAGGTCGCCAGTCTGTCGCAGGGCCTCAGTCACACACACATTTACTCTCACATTCACACCTAGGGGCAATTTAGAGTCACCAATGAACCTATGAAGCATGTTTTTGGACGGTGGGAGGAAGCCGGAGTCCCCGGTGAAAACCCACGCATGCACGGGGAGAACATGCAAACTCCACACAGAAAGGTCCCAGCTGGGATTCGAACCGGGGCCTTCTCGTTGTGAGGCGAGAGCGCTAACCACTTGCGCCACCGTGCAGCCCGCAATCATCGTTACCTTGTACAAAAATAAGGTTGATGTCAGACTGCTCCAACTACAGGGGAATCACTCTCCTCTCCATTGCAGGCAAAATACTTGCTCGGGTGCTCCTGAATACATTGATACCTACCATCACAGAAGATCACCTCCCAGAAACCCAGTGTGGCTTCAGAGCAATCAGGGGCACCACAGACATGGTTTTTGTCCTCAGACAGCTTCAAGGGAAATGCTGAGAGAAAAATGAAGTGCTGTATGATTAGAGATCTTCTCTTTGCCGATGATGCTGCCCTTGTTGCCCACACCGAAAGAGCCCTGCAGCGCATCACATCCTGCTTCGCAGAGGCTGCCCAGATTGTTGGTCTTGAGGTCAGCTTGAAAAAGAAAGAGGTCCTCCACCAGCCCACACCTCAGATAGAGTGCCGCCCTCCCAACATCACCATCGGTGAGACTGAGCTGAAGATAGTTCACCAGTTTACCTACCTGGGGTCTGTCATCACATCAGATGCCAAGATCGACAGGGAAATCGACAACAGACTGGCCAATGCAAACAGTGCCTTCGGCACATTGTAGAATAGGGTCTGAAACAGCAACCACCTGAAGAAGGGCATGAAGGTCAGTGTGTACAGAGCCGTCGCACTCACCACCCTCCTGTATGGCTCTGAGTCCTGGGTTACATACCGCCATCACCTACGGCTGCTTGAGCGCTTTCACCAGAGCTGTCTCCGCACCTTTCTCAACATTCATTCGAGTGAGTATATCACAAATGTCGATGTTCTCGCATAGGCGGAGATCACGAGCATCGAGGCCATGCTACTGAGGTCGCAGCTACGTTGGGCAGGGCATGTCTCCAGAATGGAGGATCTTCGTCTGCTTAAGATAGCCATGTATGGCGAACTCTCCACTGGCCACCGCGACAGAGGGGCACTGAAGAAACGCTACAAAGACTCTCTGAAGAAGTCCCTCGGTGTCTATCATATTGACCATCACCAGTGGTCCACCCTCGCTGCTGAGCGTGGTGCCTGGCGCAGTTCCATCCACCAGGCTGTCTCCTCCTTCGAGGAGTCCCGCAGCGCGAACCTGAGGGTGAAACGCCTCAGAAGGAAGGACCGAGAAGCTTCAGCAACTATACCTGATGTGACTGCAGCCGATGCGGTCGGACCTGCTTGTCCTGCATCAGACTTGTCAGCCACGAGCGTGCCTGCAGTCGACGTGGACAGAGACCATGATATCTTCGTTCGCGAAGACATGCCAAACACCTCACCTTTTGTCAGGGATGGTGGATGAAGGACCCAAATCCAGGAGACCAGCTTTGTTGGCGGAAACATAAACATTTACTAAATCAACTTAAACATGACAAAACCAGGAGAACAAACCAGTGAGAGCAGATGACCTGACAATGACAAACTGAAAAAACAGACGCTTAAATACACCGAGGTTGATTAACTAAATGAAAACAGCGGTGGATGATTAACGTGAACATGGTGAGACTGACAGAAAAGAGAACATGACAAAACTGAAGCACTGGATCATGACACCTTTGCCCAGCAGGGTTTCAAATAGGCTCCAGCAACCTCATGACCCCAAAACGGATTAATGGATAGATGAATTGACTGCTGCAAATAGTAGAAAACTGCAGCTCTCTGGCATTGGAACAACAAGAGGGATCTTCAATGCCTGACTGTACAGACGAGAAGGAGGATAAGGATCAGGTTCTGCCAAGTCAAGCTGAAGACCATCATATACAAGATAGAAACATTTATATTTTTGGCGTGCAAGGGATTTTTCTTTAAAGATTTCATAAACAAATGAAAAAGTACCCTGTAATGATAATTAGGGCTGGAAATCACTGGGTACCTCACGATACGATACGATACGCGATACATGGCTCACGATATCGATAATTTCGTGATTCTGCGATAACTGGTAAAAATCCTCTCTAATAACTAACATTATATAGAAGAACATGTTTTTTGGGGAAAATATATCCCCATTTATCTTTTTTAGTTTAAACACAATCATAATAAACAAGTTTTCTTATTTTGTGCAACAAATTATAGACACTTTTGTGCTACATTGCTGAAATCAGTAATACTATGTATTTGACAAACATTGACAACAACTGAATTGGAATTATCTGTCAGATTCAATGTTAACAATGGTAAACATGATCAGCAGTGACACTACTTAGTGCAAAATTGTTGTAAGCAACAGAGCAAAAATTATGATGCATAAAATGTTTTACAGCCTCTCTCAAAATTGACCTATTTTTTTGTGCACTTTTCCCTCATTTGAAAGGTCTGAGCATCCAAAATTGAAGGCTAATTTACTCAGACTGTTACTTGAGATTATTTTTCCAACATTTGGTCAGTCAGCAGTCAATAGGTAAAAACCTTAAAACACACATAATAATGGCAATAAATATAATTTTAAGTTCTTCAATTAATTAGAAACACCCCTAATTTTACAGTGAATTAATGTACTTTATTTTAATTACATTTAAATTTAAGTTCATACATCAAATCCTGCTTTTTTATTTAAGAATTACCTTAAATTAACATTAGCCACAAGTAATTACATTGTTTGAAAACGTCACATTATAAATTTACCAAAGATACACTGTACACCAGCAGGTCGAACATTGAAGTGCATGAAAACAAAAATTCCGACGCTACTTGAAGTACACACAAACAACTTCGAAGCACGCGCCCAGTTCCCACAGCAAACAGGAAGTAAGTGGAGATGGAGAATTAGTCATAAAATATGAAAAATAGCTAAAGACTAAACAGACTAAATAAACTGGTTATCCCTGCCCTGAGACCCTCCCTCCCGGTAAGGAAAAACTCATAAAAAAAACCTGAGTCAGGAAAAAAGAAGAAACCTTAGGGATTCCCACATGAAGGAGAGATCCTATCCCAGGACGGACAGGAGATAC
>NW_023416911.1:4648-7586 GCF_002922805.2 Oryzias melastigma | reverse complement strand
ATAAGGATCAGGTTCTGCCAAGTCAAGCTGAAGACCATCATATACAAGATAGAAACATTTATATTTTTGGCGTGCAAGGGATTTTTCTATAAAGATTTCATAAACAAATGAAAAAGTACCCTGTAATGATAACTAGGGCTGGAAATCACTGGGTACCTTACGATACGATACGCGATACGTGGCTCACGATATCGATAATTTCGTGATTCTGCGATAACTGGTAAAAATCCTCTCTAATAACTAAAATTATATAGAAGAACATGTTTTCTAGGTTCTACCTCCAGCTGTACTTTAAGAAATTCTAGGAACTACAAGCAGTGAGAGAAGTGTTCTGATTGGTTGGTAAGGAACTACGAGATCAGTTTTGCAAAGATTCTGGATCCACCTGCTGTGGATCTGTTTCCTCTGGCGTAGGATTCTCACCCGCTTCGTCAGATCAGCGTGATATTTGGATAAATGATCATTAAGAAAGACAGTCGAACTCTTCAGGTGTTTGCGTTGTTTCATCAGAGCTATCTTGTGCTTTCGATTCACAAACCTGATCAGGATCGCTGGTTTATCCATAGTCTTTCTCAGAGGAAGCGGATGACAGACCTCAACAGTATTTAGGTCCAAGAAATCCCTTTAGACCCAAGAAATACTAAAACCTGATTCTGTACGGTCAGGTTAGCATCCATCACAGCTCCGTTAGCATCCATGCTAACGTTGGTAGCACCAGGCCGCACCCTGGGTTGCAGTTGAAGTCCCGTGAGAATCACATTATTCATCTGTGCCTGTTGATCCATGTGTTACGGCTGGCTCTGAACCGTAACAAATAAATGGGAGACGAAACCGGTTTTTAACACTAAGTCATTTTAATGACGAGAAATCCCACAGAGCAGGGAGGACCAGGAGAACCAAAGCTGCAAACAACTGATCTGGCTGGCAGGCGTGGAAGGGTCTATCCAAGCACCACTAAGGTGGATCTTTTATCTCCATCCTCTGATTGTAAATCAGCTGCACCTGTGCGGGAGGAGGAGCAAAGGGACAGGCAGCAGAAACAGACTTAAAAGGCCCAGGGCCGTAACACCATGTCATGCATCCTTCTCTCCAGGAGATCTTGGCGATTATCCCGTTGTTCGTTACGTGCCTTTTCCTGTCGAAAATCTTCCACGAGTTGTAAAAGTGGTGATAGCTTAGCCTCAAGCTCCATCAGAGCTGATAGTTTAGCATCCGTGAGGAGCGCCAGAGTTAGCTTAGCTTGAATGTCCGCGAGTGCGATTTTGAGCTCCGTCAAATTGGCTTCAAAGTTTTTCTTTGGTGCCATGTTCAACTCTCCTCGTTGCGGTAGTTGTTGCTGCAGCTCAAGGATTACAGTCGCTTATGAGCAACTTTAAAACACTTTAAAAGCCGATGAGTTGAGGAGAGCTGGAGACACACGTCTGCTCGTGAACTGGAACCGGAAGTTCATTTTCTTGGCAAAAATACTGGCCAACATCGATATTTTCAATCAAGTAGTGGCCTGGTTTGTCGACTATCCGTCTAACAGATCCCAGTCTGAACAAATATCTGGCTCCGTTTCTCCCGTCCATGAGATCAAGAAAGATGTACTACAGGGTTCAGTTCTGGGTCCAATTCTGTTCTCAATTTATATTAACAACCTGTGTCACCTGTGTAACCTTCCAAATGTATCCTACCATCTTTATGCAGATGATTCTGTCATTTACTGTTGCTCTCAGTCATTACCACGAGCCTTTGAGTTCTTACAGTCTGCTTTTAATGTTGTCCAGTCTCGTCCCAGATCACTAAAAATGGTTTTAAATATAGAAAAAAACAAAAGTGATGAAATTTTCACACAAACGTGAAGTACAGGAACTCTCTTCTGTTCAAAAACTGACAATGATAAATCAATACAATTAGTAAATAGCTTCAAGTATCTGGGTTTTGTGCCAGACTCAGAGCTTTCGTTTAAAATGCATATTGCCAGCCTACAGTCATGGCCAGAAGTTTTGAGAATGACACAACTATTGATTTTTCCAAAGTCTGCAGTTTCATGGAAATGTATATATACTCCAGAATGTTATGAGGAGTGATCCACTCAACTGCAATTATTTGCATAGTTCCTATTTGCCCTGAAAATGAACTTTATCACTGAAACTATATTTCCCCTGCATTTCAGCCCTGCCACAAAAGGACTAGCTAACATAATTCTCAAAAAAAGCTTTTGGTACTTGTGAAATGCTTCTAATTATATGTCATTATACCATAGAAACATCTGGCAAACACCTAAAAATCCTGAAGGAAGAGACCTTGTGGAAATGCAATATTTGTGTCATTCTCAAAACTTCTGGCCATGACTGTACTGCATAAACTGAAACTGAAACCTGGGTTTTATTTTAGAAACAAATCCTGATTCTCACTTAGAGCTCAAAAATCTCTGGTAGCAGTTGTTGTTTTGCCTCTGATTGATTATGGAGATGTTCTTTATATGAATGTCTCGTCCAGCTGTCTCCAATCACTCAATACTATATATCACTGTGCATTGAGGTTTGTAACTGGCTGTAGTCGTCTCACTCATCACTGTGATCTTTACGCCAGAGCAGAATGGTCCTCTTTGAACGCACCATGGTCCACACACTGGATGACTCTGGTCTTTAAGGCAGTACTGGTTTGGTACCTTCATATTTTAACTCTCTTCTTCAAAGAACTGCCAGTCAATATGCACTACGCTCTTGTGATATTTTTCCTCTGCATATGTGTTCAAACAGAATTTGGGAAACAATACAAATTAGGATGTTCTGTTATTGATGAAAGTTTTTGTTTTATAAAATATTTTAAATCTTCTGTCAGTGATCTTATTATTTAAACATGTTTTGGAGCCCTCTAGTGGTCGCGTCAGGTATTTCCGTTCAAAGTTCGTTTGAACAAACTTTATTGAACAGGGTTCAGCACGTGTGGA
>NW_023416911.1:0-3680 GCF_002922805.2 Oryzias melastigma | reverse complement strand
CTCAAACCACAAACACCCGGCGCCTCTGAATCAGCGTCACTTTCAGAACAAATGTTTCCACAATCTGAGTCTGAAGACAGAATTGCGGCCCTGGAAATATCCCCGCAATCGCTGACATCGCTAGCTCCGACACGCAAAGGAGAAGCCATCTTGCTATGTTGACCCCTTTGACGTCACACGCACCACGTGACCAAAACGGAGCTTTTCCTCGGAAGAGAATTTTTGGCCGCAAAAATGCCGTTTTATTTCAATATTTCTTGCTCAAAACACACCAAAACATTTGGAAATTGTAAATATAAGGCGAAATACAGTTAACACGAAAAAGACCCACAACCCCATTACTAGTCCTTTAAAGAACACTGGAGTATTGCTGAACGTAAGAGTTTTTTTTTTTTTTTTTGATTCCGGAACAATAGACGGCGAACTTTTCATGAGGACTGTCACCTTAAAAAAGTGCATGCCTCCACCTTCATCAGCTTAGTGTGAGAGGGCATCTATCTCTGTCCAGAAGTTTCCGGTTTCATTCATAGTAAACACCTACTCTGGAGGGTAATTATCCTCCACGATTATCAGGAGATTTCTAAGCTGCTTCTGAGTCAGCTGATGCCATTTCTCCGTGCTGGCTCACTGTGACTGTGTGCGCGCCGGTGTGTGCGTGTGGGTGTGTGTGTGAGTGTCTGGGCTCATTAGGACTGTAGCTGGCAGCTGCAGCAGGGGTCTGACTCTCATTTGTCTCAGGCGTTCTTTACTTGAGCAGACAACCACCCTCACTGCAGCAGGATACAGGAGAAAGATAGGAGGTTAAAAGAAAGCCACAGTGGAAAATGACAGAAAACTAGACTCAAACACAGAAACAGTGAAAGTAATGAATGCAGATGGAAATCTCTCCTGCTGTTACTGGATGCTGCTACCCACATTCACAAAACAGTAGAGTCGATTGTAAATGAAAACATCAGTGATGTATGTCCAAATAGGCTGCTCTCCCTTAAAATAGTTAACCAAAATATTGAGTAAAACTTGCAGTTATGCTTTGTAAACACCATGAAATGAGAATGTTAAGGAACATAAGATGCAACTGGACATTGTGCTAGTAAAGGTTATGCAATCAATGACTTGAATAACAAAAGGAAACCCCGTGGAGCTACAGGAAGGAGACTTGCAAACATAGAAATATGTACTGGTCAAACATCTATTCAGATCATTCAGCTTTCTAAGGAGTCCAAAGTTGGTCTTCTGTCATAGAAAGGCGTTCTGACACAAAAGCCAAAACTGTTCTTTACATGTTTCAGTGCTGCAGTTAAAGTCCCCCTCCAATGAAAATTATGTTATTTGAGTTTATAACATGTGTGTGCCATTTTTCTTCTGAAAGAGAGAAAATATAATAAGAAATCATTTCATCTTTACATTTTAGAGTATTCCTCCTTTTAAGTCGCTGTCACTCAAAGTCCCCGAGAAAAAAAGGTGTTTAAATTAATGTATGGAATTAAAACGGACAAAGATGTTACGTTTGCAACGGCCTAACTCTGACCACAAACAGTGATTTATTGAGCCCAGTGGCCCTTCTCACCAAGCGGTCTGAAGATCTAGGTCCATCCAATCTGTCGAAAAAGGGTAGAAGGTCCCTTTTGTCGATAGGATGTTTCAAGGCGAGGCCTTGAGCCGGGGTTTGCAGCCAGGTGTTAAAGATGATGACTTTCCCCGCAGGAAACCAGCTGGTTGCTCAGTTCAGGTCACTTTGCTTGGCGTGGTAGAGGCACTACTTTCTTCAGAAATGGGTGACCAAAATCATAAGCTCCAAAGCTGGCCGGGCGAAGAACTTAATAAATCATAACGTGTAAAAACACTGTTTCAAAATAAAAGCATAAAGAATACTTCGATCTATGAAATTAGTTGGAGACCAAAAAATGTTGGAACAAAAATTTGAAAGTTGTGCAAAAAAAACTCAATCTTAAAGACTATAACAATGTGATGGACCAGGCAATCACCTCTAAGAGCACAGGTGTTTAGTCCAAAAATAAATCATTTTAATGTCCAACAAATCCAACTGAACAAACATTTTCGGTTTAAAGGGGCCCATAAAAGAGGTCAACTCAACAAACGTAAAGTAAGCTGTAACTTAGGAAAGAACTCAAATAACTGACCTGCCATTACCACACACCTGGGGACTTTTAAACTAGTGGGTCAAACTACTAGTGATACAGTGGAGGGGGGTGGGTGAGATAGAAAGTCTTAAAAACAGAGCATGAATTCCATTGCCCTCCCCATGGAGTTCAGGTAGTGGTAGCACCCTCTTGCAGAGCTTCTCCGTTTGGCACCATCTTTAGGCCGCCTCAGGCAGGTACAGCTCCACATGAAACTCCAACAAAAACCAATGGATACACACAAAACAACCAAAGATGCACATCAAATTAAGTGGAACTGTACACTACACCTTCAGGTTATTGTTGTGTGACTGGAGGACATCACAAACAACTTAGCCAAGTCTCTAAGTCAGAGGTCTGCAACCTGCGGCCCCAGAGCCACATGTGGCTCTTTTATCTCTCCATGGTGGCTCTCTGGCTGAAGAAAAATAAAATGACTGAAAAAAATGGTGTTTAGTCATTATTTTAGTAACATGCTAAAGTTTTGGGCTAATTTGTTATCTACTGGGGTTTTTAGGCTAATTTAAAGTTTAGCTTCTATGCTAGCAACATGCTAATGTTTTTGGCCAATTTATTTTTCACTGGGGCTTTTAAGGTTTATTTAGAGTTTAGCGAATATTTTAGCAACAGGCTAACATTTTTAACTAATTTAGTTTACTGAGGAATTTAGGCTATTTTGGAGTTTAGCTAGTAATTAAGCTAGCTTTTTGGGTAATTTGGCATCTACTTAGATAAAAGGGGAAAACATAAAAAAAAACATTTTGAAAGATGCTAGGTTCTTTTTATATTTTTGCTTTTGTTTTCTTATATATGTATATATTAAGGCTGTCAGGTTTGTCGCGTTAATTACACGTTAATTTGACATGTGCATGACGCCGACAATTTTTTTGACGCATTAATCGCGGATTTTCCTCATACGTACCTTTCCATACCGCGCGCAGACGCCCCTCATTGCCCTCTAACTCACCAGCTGCTCTCACTAGATCACTGGCGGGTGTCCAACCACTGGGCTGCTAGCTAGAACCGGCCGCGCCAGGACCTGGAGAGCTCCTGCACCCTAACCCGGCTCCGGTTCGCGTCCAGTACCACATCTGGTGGTACCGGCTCGCGTCCGGCGCCGCATCCCGAGAGCTGCAGACCCCAGACGTTCCGAACAGCAAGCGCACCGGGGGACGTTTTAAATGTAGTTTAAACAATGCCAGTTATTTGTAGATGAAAAGATAAATCTCAGCTTTGAGTGTGTGGCCTGTCCCAAAGTTCTGGAGATTTAAGCGTGATCCAACCCCAGCATAGCTGCCTGTCTGCCGGCATATTCATGGCGTGAGAGCTGGAGGAGACAGGCTTCAGGAGAGACACATGGAAGGACGGGTGAATGTTCATGGAGGGAGGCACCTCCCAGACCGCAACACCCACCACACAGGCACGGGGCAGGATGGTGTCCTGAGGCGCCGGGCTTGAGGTTGGATCCTCAAACTGCCTCGATAGAGCATCAGGTTTAACGTTGCGGGACCCGGGACGGTAGGTGAGGGTGAAGTCGAA
>NW_023416910.1:265506-268197 GCF_002922805.2 Oryzias melastigma | reverse complement strand
CAATCTGCATCTCCTTAAAATTCCAACTTAGAGAGTGTGACTCAAGCTGAGTGTGACCCAAGCTGTAGCCTACTGATGACCTTTCAATCTCTTAGGAACAAATGTCAAAGTGCATTCTCCTGCTTCCTTTCCCAAGCTAGATGAAAGGGAATATGATACGGTCCCCGGCAGGATGCCGATTGAATGTAAACATTCCTAGATGGTTCCTCAAATGACATCCCCCTTACCCAGAGGCAAATGCAGGAAGCAGAGGCCTCTGAGATAACGATCAACCAAGAACCAGGACATGTGATATGTAGCATTGTTTGGAGGAGGTTTGACCAGACCCTATGAAATGTTTGGGTCTCAACAGTTTGGCGGAACCCTCTGAGCTTCCCTACACGCTTGTGTGCACTGCGTTTATTTTTCTGATGTTGTTATTAAACACTTGTGTTAATCTTAAGATGTGTCTGTTCCTCCATCGGATTCCACATTTTTCCACAACAGACAACATTTCTTTATTTCATCGGATCAACAAATATTCCACCACAAGCGTTCATCAGCAAGCAAGAGTTCTCCAGCCCAGAGCCCAACCGCCAAAAGACTCTTATTCATCCTTCACAAATAACATCACAATTACATTTTTCAGTTCCACTTCGAGTTCTCTCCTTATTGAAGTGAAGCTTTAGCCTGATTTCAATAAGGAAGATATTATTATTATTTCCCTCGTGCATGCAGGTGTCATCTCCAGGTCATCAATTGGTATGCATTGGGAGCCAATAGCTGAAGCACTCACTTTCTTCACAGCCAATCACAATCAAACTTCTGCCATTAAATCCAGTTGAATTTGTTTTCTTACGCATTCCGGACATTACACTGGCCCTCCTCCACCCCGTTCTCCTCCTGGCTCTTCGATCCGTGCGGTCCTGCCTTACCACCATCAGCGTCTGGGCTCTGGGTTTCTCAACCTGGTCCACTTCAATTCAATTCAATTTTATTTATATACCCCAATATCACAAAGGAAATTTGCCTCATTGGGCTTCATGCAGGTAGTTTTTACACATACAAAAACTTAGTCATAAAATATGCACAATAGCTAAAAACTAAACAGACAAAATAAAAGTGGTTATCCCTGCCCTTAGACCCTCCCTCCCAGTAAGGAAAAAGTCCTAAAAAACCTGAGTCAGGAAAAAAGAAGAAACCTTAGGGATTCCCACATGAAGGAGAGATCCTATCCCAGGACGGACAGGAGATACCAGAACTGTTAAAGAAAGATTAGCTTCTACAACTATGAATCTAAAAGAGTTCATTCAGATAGAGCTGAGGGACGAGTGATGATGAAGTCCATAGTCAAGATGAAGCAGAAGTGCAGTCCACGACCAGGAGCAGGAGGACAGACGACCCAGCAGGAATCACTCTCACTCAGAGATGCAGGATGGTGTCGGGGGCGTGGTCCACGGCCAAGAGTGGGAGTGTGGGCGATCCACCGGGGATCTGAAATCTCTCCCGCTCCCCAGAGGAGAGTGGGAAAGAAGAACAACATGTGAATGGAACTGCACCAACAAAAGCATGGAGAACTAAATACAATGAATAATAAAGAGTAGAAGAGAGGAGAAGTAAATGAGAATAGAGAACAGAACCCCAGAGCTGATCTGAATAATAACCATGATAGAAAATCTAAATTTATATTTAAACGCATCAATATTAATTTATTAATCTAGCCTCACAAGGACACAGAAGAGGGAAGAGGGTAGAAACTGTGCTGGCCTCTCTGACATGAGCTGGGAGCTTATTCCATAGAACAGGGGCTTGATGGCTGAATGTTCTACCTCCAACTGTACTTTTAGAAATTCTAGGAACTACAAGCAGTCCAGCATTTTGTGAACGAAGTGTTCTGATTGGTTGGTAAGGAACTATGAGATCTCTAATATAGGATGGGGCCACACCATTCAGAGCCTTATAGGTTCTCTTCTACTAGTTCCTGCTTACAATCGTGCTGCTGCATTCTGGACAAGCTGAAAACTTTTTAAAGAACTTTTCTGGAATGCTATTTGTAAAGTGTTACAGTAATCTAGTCTAGACGTAACAAATGCATGGATGAGTTTTTCAGCGTCACTTTTAGATAACATATTCCTGATCCTAGCTATATTACGTAGGTGAAAAAATGCAGTTTTACAAGCTTGAGATATGTGAGCCTTAAATGATAAATCCTGGTCAAATAGAACCCCTAAGTTTCTGACTGAAGAATTGGAGGCAATATTTACACCATCCAGGGAGACTATCTGATCTGAGAGAGCATCTCTCAGGTGTTTAGGACCCAGTATCATGACCTCAGTTTTTTCTGGGTTTAGGAGGAGGTAATTAATTGTCATCCAGGTCTTAATGTCTCTGATGCATGAATTCAGTTTCTCTAGGTGGTCATTCTGGTCAGGTTTAATGGATAAATATAACTGCGTATCATCCGCATGTAGCAGCAGTCTGTGCAGCTGCACTTAATCTCCTAATCACTGACTACCTGGGGAAGGGCATAAAAATGGTTTGGCTCTCCCTATGGGGATCTGATGCAATGTGCCCAGGCACACCTACTTCCTGTTTGTCAGCTCTCTGTTGGTTTGGTCAGCAAACAAAGCACTCCAGTACATGGAGAGGCTGATCTGGGGTGTTAGCATTTAGTGTGGATCATTTTTCCTCCAGCCGTTCAGGTGCAGAGGA
>NW_023416910.1:225399-265147 GCF_002922805.2 Oryzias melastigma | reverse complement strand
TGCCCAGTGTTCTGCTGGTAAGCCTTCCCCAAGTAGGGTTTTTATTTTAGCTTTGATTGTTTTAATTAGTTTTGTTTTGTGATAAAACTATTTATTGAACTGGAACCACGTCTTGGCTGTAGGTTTCCACCCTTGGAAACATCTGTGATAACCTGTGTTGATCATTTGGTCACCCAACTTTTATGTGGAGTGCCTCTTCTCACGATAACAGAGTACTGTCCCAGCAGGGGGGGCATAAAGTTGTCTAAAACCTCTATTTCCCACTCGGATGTTAGGTCATTCAACTTTTGATCAAACAGCAGAACCCTGACTATTTTGCATTCCAAATTCTGGTTAGTTTCAACCTGTCACCTTCAAAGGATCTTTTGGTTCCAGCAGGTTGACCCCCTGGAGAGTCTGCAAGTATTCCGGACAGACACTCAAAGTCCTTTGTTTGAAAAATGTGACCTTTCGTAACTTTTCTTATATTTTAAAACACAGGACTTTTGTTCATTGGATCTAACATGTAAAACATCTCTCCACAGCTCCAAGAAAAATGATCTACTATTACGTGTGTGTAATCAAACCTTTATTCCTAACAAAAGAAGATTCACAACTACTTTGAGGTTAAAATCCATGAAATAATCATGTGTAACCATCAAAGCTTGGTGTGCGAGGGGAAGTCGAGCCTCGCTACGGAATTGCTGGTTGAGGCGGCAGATCATGGACTTTGATTCCGGTCAGAGAATGAAGACGCTTGGAGAGAGACTGAGGTTTCCTCTTTTATTGAACGATGAACAGAGTGAACTGCAGCAGTTGGTAGTTAGCACAGGTTTCCGATATGGGTATGCATTAGTTTGCTGGTGTGTGTGTGTGTGTGTGTGGTCTGAAACAAATAATAAATAAAATATGTTACAATAAATTATGTCTGGTATTCGACAAATCTTATAACATAACTAAATAAACTGCTTGTAAATATGTGACTTAGTGTTGTGAGATGTGTGTGCGTGCTCCGACTTGTGCATCTGAGCTTGTTGTGATGCTGGAAGGAGCAGGGGGGAAGCGTGCTTGAGCGTGTGCATGTGAGGAGCAGCGCGCGCTGCAAGGAGTGAGAGAGCGCGCGCCGCGAGGGAGAAAGGAAAAAAGGAGGGGCGGAGCACCTTAGCATGCGGGAAGTGTGGACAAGTTGTTCTGAAAAGTGGATATAATAAAGATAATCAGTTCTTCTAAGACAACTGAGAATAATTATTTGGCTTCGCACGTTCCGGACAATCTGAGGACCCGTAAAGGGAGGTGAACCCCGGAGGAAAACCAACCTTCGGCCCTGGAGAAAATCTCCCCTGCTCTTTCGACTACGGTCAGGGGAAAACGAAGCAGGAACGGTTCAACATTAAGTTTTACAGAGAGGTCACAAACACAAGACTTAACACAACCAATAATTATCTGTAAACACTCAAAATTAGTTGAGTTGTAGTTGTCAAAGAAACAGATCTTAGTGAAGAAAATTAAATCAACTTAATCTTCCACAATATATTTTACATGTAAAATAATAAACTCAAGGAATGATCAAATTATTGATAATTAAGAAGTAGAAATAACTTACATTTCCTCAAGAACGCACACATAAAGGAAAGAAAACAGGTGAACACACAGTCAGTCCTTACAGCTTCTCAGTTTCTGCTCAACTGATTTCACTGGTGCTTCTGATGGTGAGAGAACATGTCTGGACAAGTTCAACAGGTGTAGGTTTTTCGCCCACCCATAGGTGGTGCTGTTCTGCCGTTTTCTCTAGGGCTTTCTCACACAGCCGCCCCCAAAGGTCAGCCTTGATGAGCTTTGAAACACCCGAGAAAGTCCATTAGCTGACGTTATCCTCCGAATCACTGATCTTCGGTAGTCTGATTAGGCGAGCCACAGGCCGGACATAGGTTTTGTCCTTGACCTTGACAGATGCCGTCTGATGCGTCCATCCACTCCAGGGTAAACGTCAACCACCTTACCCACTGGCCAGAGTGCTCGTGGAAGTTGAGGATCAACTATTAGAACCACCTGGTCCACAGATAGCTGATGTCCTTCGGCTTGCCATTTAGATCTTCCCTGAAGGCTTGGCAGGTAGTGTCGAATGAAGGTAGACCAGAAGTTGTCCACCAGCACCTGACTGTGTCTCCAACGCCGTGTCCCCAAAATACTGCTGGAATCATACAATGCTTGTGGTAGCGAAGAGTCATGGCGTCCCATAAGCAAGAGATGAGGTGTAATGGGGTCAGGGTCAGAAGCATCCGCTGAGACATATCCGAGTGGTTTGGCATTTAAAATCCCTTCTACTTCCGAGAAAACTGTTGCTAGGACCGGTTCTGGCACTGACTGCTCCTTTAGGATGACTCTGAGGGCTGTTTTCACTGATCTAACCTCCCGCTCCCACGCCCCACCAAAATGTGGAGCACTTGGGGGGTTGAACTGGAATGATATCTTCTGTTTTGCCAGTTGTTCTTGTAGTTCAGGTGCCATGACATGAAAGGCCTCCCGTAACTCCCGTTCTCCCCCAACAAAGTTGGTGCCGTTATCACATAGGAGTTCAAAAGGTGTGCCCCGCCTGGCTATGAATCGGCGCAAAGACAGCAGGAAGGCATCTTTGTCAAGGCTCTCCAGCAGGTCAAGGTGGACACATCTTGTAGTTAGGCATTTGTACAGAATCCCCCATCGCTTTTCGGTTCTTCGACCAATCTTCACGCTAAAAGGCCCAAAACAGTCCACCCCTGTGGAGTAGAATGGTGGCTTGTACATGCGCAGCCTAGACGGTGGGAGATCTGCCATCTTGGGAACATCTGGCTTTGCACGCCAGAACTGGCAATCTCTGCAGGTGCGTTGATGTCCACGAATTGCCTCTCGACCTCGCAGGACCCAGTACTGGCGTCGCATCTCAGCTAACACCCGTTCTGGTCCTGGATGGAGAAGCTTGTGGTCGAAGTCCTGGATCAGCAACTTAGTTATCTGATGAGCTGGGTCTAAGATGACTGGATGGAGGGCATCCCCTTCTAGATCAGTTGCTTGTCGCAGTCTTCCTCCTATCCGAAGTAGCCCTGTAATTTTGTCATATTCAGGTGAGAGAGTGACCAAACGACTGTCAGCTGGAATGGGTCGACTGGCCTTGACAGCCTTTAACTCATCAGGGAAAGAATCTTCCTGAGCTCGAGCCAAGAGTCCCTTTTCAACTGAGACGTAGGTGTTTGCGTCCACAGTTTGACCTTCGCCAGAAGCGGCCGCCCCATGAAGAGAAGCATCAAGCTCAACTTCTGCTGCTGTGGCCAAGGTTGGCCATTGGTTAGGAGGTTGATGAAGGAAGTCTGGACCACTTATCCATCTGTGAGGATGAGTCAAATCTGAAAGCCGCAGATTACGCGTTATGTCATCTGCTGGATTTCTTGCAGATTCAACGTATCTCCAGCTTGATACATCAGTGAGAGTTTGAATCTCTGCCACACGTGTGCCAACAAATACCTTGTAGCAGCATGATTCAGATCTCAACCACTGTAGCACTGTGGTTGAGTCTGACCAAAGGAAGGTCTGCTGAATGGGTATGGTAAGCCCTGTATGTATAAGCTTGGCGATAGGTGGTGCTGTTCAGCCGTTTTCTCTAGGGCTTTCTCACACTTGGAGAATTGCTTTTCTGTGTTTATGTGGACTTTGGGAAGCGTTTTATGTTGCCACATACAGGATATATACACACATATTCTCGGCAGGTATCAGTCATGTCTGACTATGCTAGTTGAGGGCTTGCTCATCATTATCATTATCATGTAGGCGCCGTCTTTTAAGTCTGTTGAGGTGGGCTACTGTGTCGGCTTGAGCTCCTTTTTTCAGAGAGCTTTTCCAACTTCCTCTGTCATTGCAAGAAGCAGTCCAGGTGGTAGGATCTATTTGGAAGTCCTTCAAGTCTCTTTTGATGACATCTTTATACCGCAAGCGGGGTCGTCCAATTGGTCGTTTACCATCTTTCAGGACACTGTGTAGAATGCAGCGAGGAAGGCGGCTTTCGGGCATCCTGTGAACATGTCCCACCCATCTTAGACGGGTAAGTTTCAGAAGGGTTGATAAGGGTTTAGAGCCAGTAATATTGAAGAGTTCTTCATTGGTTATTTTATCTTTCCAAGTCACCCCAAGAATGGCTCTTAGAGATCTAGTATGGAAAGCACTAAGGCGGTTTTCCTGATGACGGTTTGTGGTCCAGCAGGAAGAACCATATAAGAGAGTACTCAGGACACAAGCTTCGTAGACTCGCACCTTGGTCTTGATGGCAAGAAGTCTGTTTCGCCACACACGCTTCTCCAATTTCCCGAAGACAGTGGAAGCTTTGTCTATTCTGGCAGACAGTTCTTTATCAAGGCACAAGTTTGAAGTAATGGTGGAGCCTAAGTAAGTGAACGAATTGACATTAACAAGCTCTATGTTGTTTACTGAGAAAGTATGGTCATTGGACAGAGACAATACAACAGTCTTCTTGAGGCTTATTGTAAGACCAAATTTACTGCAAGCTGCAGAAAAACCTTCTAGAAGTTCTTGCAGCTGAGTTGCTGAACAAGCACACAGAGCAGCGTCGTCAGCGTAGAGGAACTCGCGAGCGACAATCTCTTGAACACGTGTTTTAGCTTTGAATCTGGATAATGAGAAAAAGTTCCCATCATCACGGGTGAGCAGGGAGACTCCAAAGTGGTTGGGAATGTTTTGGTATGCTGTTCTGAAAACATAAGCAAAATATATGCCAAAGAGAGTAGGTGCTAGCACACAGCCTTGTTTGACACCTCTGTTGATCGGAAATAGATCTGATGCATCTCCATTGTATAAAACTTTGCCTTCCATTTCATAGTGGAAACTTTTTACTAGAGATAGTAAGGTTGGAGGACAGCCAGCCTTTAGCAGGACAGTAAACAAGGATTCTCTGTCAATCAAGTCGAAAGCCTTTGTCAGGTCAATGAAGGCTATATGGAGAGGTTGTTGTTGCTCGCGAGACTTTTCCATCAGTTGATGAACACAGAAGATCATATCAGTTGTGGATCTACCTGGTCGAAAACCACACTGTGATTCAGGATAGATCTCTTCAGCTAGCAGCTGCAGTCTATTGAGGATGATCTTAGCTAATACCTTTCCAGTCACACAGAGTAATGAGATACCTCGGTAGTTGTTGCAGTCTCCTCTATCACCTTTGCCTTTGTATATAGTAATTATCTTAGCATTCTTAAAATCCTGTGGAACTGTGCCAGTCGACCAACAGGAAAGCAAAAGCTTATGTATAGGTTCACCAAGTACCTCAATGCCGGCTTTGAGTAGTTCACCTGGTATAGCATCCTCACCAGCTGCTTTTCTGTTCTGTAGTCTCATAATAGTGGATTTTACCTCGTCAAGACCTGGTGGTAGGTTAAGGTGCATCATGGTCGGTTCATTCGAGAGAGACTCCAAAGTGTCACACATATAGGGTTGTCCAAAGTGTGTTAGATAGAAACCCATTTTGTTAATTCAGCATTAAGAATAAACACATCCAGAATCCAGAATAAAGTTACGCCCCTGATATTTGGATATCCAGAGCTCATTCGGACATGCAAATTACCCCCAATCGTAAAACACCTCAAATCCCCACGGATTGGGCGATTCTGGCCCTGCCTCTCAGTTTGAAAAACCCTGGCGCGCAAGCTAGACCAGGGGCTAACCAGCCAAGTAGCCAGAAGCCAGAACCGGAACAGAACAGAAACATCTAAGTTCTTCCAGTCTTAAGATCACGTTTTTTTTTCGCGTGCTTTCTTCCTTTTCAACCTTTTTGTCTCCCGTTTATTTCATAGACTGATTCCAACATTTTTACAACTTTTGATGCTTTTATTTTTAAACTGATTTTTAATGCTAGACCATTCGATAAGTTTCATTGTCCGGCCAACTTTGCGACTTATACTTTTTGGTCACAAAACGGAATAGAGAAATCGTTCAACCACCCCAGAAGCTAAGTGACTGAACGGAGCAGAACCACCAGAACCCACAGGTTTCTGGTGAGAAACCTCCGTCCTTCTACACCTGGCTGCAGATCTCGCCTCTACAGCCTTCCTGAAGCATCCAGCCTGGAACGGGATCAACCACCCTTCCTGGCAGAGCAGACCCAGATCTCCAGACCGCTTGGTGAGAAGTCCAACTTCGCTCATACAGTCAACTTCTGGTGGTTAGAATAAAGATTAACTATTTTTGCAAGAGTAACATCTTTGCCCCATTTGAATTCCTCCTTTTTAAGGATAGCTTATTCTCAGATCAGTAACGACACCTTTTTATGCGCAACACACACTTAATGCATCCACACACTTTGCATTCCTCACCTCAATATTTTATGTCTTTTCTTCTAATTTATCTATTTCTAGTTATAAGTTAAAGCTGTATTCTGTGTTCCACATATGTTCATTGCTTTCCATGCTTTTACGTCCAGTATTTCTGCTTGTTTAACCTCATGTTATTCAATAAATATTCAAAAGGACGTCGTTGTTCAGATATCATTATTTTTCTTCTTTGTGGGAAAGTCAATTCAAAGGGTATAAACGACCTAAAGTTGAGAGACTGATTCATTGATTATTACTTTATTGATTAGAGGTAGCGGCTGATCATTAATGACTAATATTATCTTCATTACGAAGGTGGTGCCCTGAGGATATTCATTCATTCAGTCATTTTCCTGACCGCTTCCTCCCTTTCGGGGTCGCGGGGGTGCCGGAGCCCATCCCGGCTACTGATGGGCGAAGGCGGGGTACACCCTGGAAAGGTCGCCAGTCTGTCGCAGGGCTTCAATCACACACCCATCCACTCTCACAATCACACCTAGGGGCAATTTAGAGTCACCAATTAACCTATGAAGCATATTTTGGACGGTGGGAGGAAGCCGGAGTCCCCGGTTAAAACCCACGCATGCACGAGGAGAACATGCAAACTCCACACAGAAAGGTCCCAAATCCCCCAACTGGGATTCGAACCGGGGCCTTCTCGCTGTGAGGCAAGAGCAATAACCACTGCGCCACCGTGCAGCCCTTGAGGGAAAGGGTCACCCGTCAGGCGCTCCGCGGTCAGGGGGAGGCTTGAGCCCTCCCCGGCCCTCCGGAGGAGGGACGCGGGGATTAGTCCGGTTACCTGGCCGGGGTGAGGCCGCCATGCCATGCTGAGGGGGGGTTTGCGGTTCCGAGGCCCCGGGCCGGGCATCAGGTGCTATGGTTCGCCGGTCGGGAGGGACGGTTGTGGACGGGCGTTTTGGCGCTGGCAGCTGAGTCCGCACGAAGGGTTTCCCGTCCCGGGGCCATCTGGATAGAAGACCCGCACAGGGGAGACCGAGAGGGGCGGCGGGGGAGCGAGCCCCCCCCCCCGCCAGCAGCAGCAGCCAACCCTCGTCCGCGGCGGCAGCCCACGCGGGCCGCCTCAGCAGGCGGCAAACCCAGGGGGCCCACCGTCCGCCTCGGCGCCCTGAGGATAGTTTTAATAAATTTCAGTTTATTAAAATTTATATTTTTCCACCTAGAACTGAGCCCTGAGGGACTCCGTAGCTAACTCGAGTACAATGAGAGGACTGTCCATTTACATTAACAAACTGGTATCTATCAGATAAATAGGATTCAAACCACTGGAGGGCAGATCCCCTGATCCCTATGTCATGCTCTAGTCTCTGGAGTAAGATGCTGTGGTCGATGGTATCAAAGGCTGCGCTCAGGTCTAACAGGACCAGAACAGAGATTAGTCCCTTTTCTGAAGCCAATAGCAGGTCATTAGTAACTCTGACCAGTGCAGTTTCAGTGCTATGGTGAGGTCTGAACCCTGACTGAAAATCTTCAAAGTGACTATTGTCCTGTAGGTGGCACTGCAGCTGCTTTACTACAACTCTTTCTAGGATTTTAGATATGAATGGGAGATTAGATATTGGTCTATAGTTGGCTAGAATGTCAGGATCCAGGCTGGGTTTTTTCAAAAGAGGTTTAACAACAGCATATTTAAAAGACTGAGGCACATAACCAGTCTCTAGAGAGGTATTTATTATGGTTAATATGGATTCACTAATAAGGGGGAAGATTTCTTTAAAAAGTTTAGTGGGGATTGGGTCTAAGAGACAAGTGGAGGTTTTAGAAGACGTAATAACTGATGCTATTTCTGCTAGGTCCACAGCAGTAAAGGAGTCTAATGTTACAGATGTTTCTATTGATGCCTTTATTTCTACGACTTCTGCCTGCTTTGGGTTGATAGTGGGAATAACCACATTTAGCTTGTGTCTAATATTTGAGATTTTACCATCGAAGAATTGAAGGAAATCTTCAGAGCTGATAGTAGCAGGAATATGTGGTTCAACCGAGCTGTGGCTGCTGGTCAGCCTGGCTATAGTACTAAAGAGAAATCTTGGATTATTTGCATTTTCTGCTATTAAAGTTGAGTAATATTGAGTTCTCACTTTACGCAGGGATTTTTTATAACTTAAGAGGCTACATTTCCAAGCATTCAGAGAGTGCTCTGAGCCGGAACAGCGCTATTTTCTTTCTAATTTACGAGTTATTTGTTTTAGGGAACGTGTTTCAACATTAAACCCCGGTGCTACTCTGTTTTGTCTAACAAGCTTAAGCTTCAGAGGGGCAACAGCATCAAGTGTTCCCCTGAGGGCTTGCATGGTATCATTGACAAACTGATCATTTTCAACGGAGCCTTAAAGTGCCCTGAGAATATTTACTCAACATGTTACTAAACATTTGTTGGACTGCAAGTTTAAATTCGGACACAGAATGGTCAGATGATGTTCGTTTAAGCTCTTTCTTATTAATTGGAGCAGTAGCCTTTTCTAGTATAAACTGAAAGGTAATTAGAAAATGATCTGAGAGTATGGGGTGAGGAAGGACATTCAGCTGGCTAATCTCAACTCCATGAGTTAAAACAAGGTCCAGGGTGTGGTTATAACAGTGAGTAGGTTGATTTACGTTCTGTGTGAAACCAACATTTTCCAATAAAGCCGCAAATATGAATCATCAATATGAATATTAAAATCCCATGTTATTATAATTTTGTCTGAATCTAAAATAATATTTGATAAAAATTCAGAAAACTCAGGGAAAAATTCTGAATCGGGGCCGGTAGGGAAATAAATAATTATAAATAAAACTGCTTTTTGAGTCTTTCTATTTGGGTGATTTATAGATAGTACAATGCTTTCAAATGAATTATAAATGTCTTTAACTTTAATGTTAAGGAGTAGGCATGACTCTGAAATTACTGCTAATTTCCTTTCCCAGAAATCCTGGATTTCTGTTAAAGCTAGCAGGTTAAGTTTATTATCATTAATCAATTCATTGACTAACGGACTTTGAGGAAATTGATCTAATGTTTAGTACCCCACATTTAATGACATCATATTTTTTGTTTCTGTTACTCATTCCTTTCATTGGCCTTCCAGCACACAAGCTAACGCTAGGAACTGCTGGGCTAGCCCTGTTTGGGGTTAGCACCAGCGTTAAAGGCCACTCAGGGGAGAGTTGTTATCTGCTGCTCTCTGCCCGGGTCTCCTTTCTGACTTGTCAGGCTGCATGGCTAAAGCTAGCAGAAATGTTTCTGGACAGAAGACCAGCTCCGTCCAAACTGGGATGAATGCCATCTCTGCACATGAAACCGGGCTTTCCCCAAAACATGCTCCAACTGTCCACAAAGCTAACGCCATTTTCTGGGCACCATTTAGCTAACCAGCGGTTAAATTATGAAAAATGGCTGTGCATTTCATCACTGACTACGTTTGACAGGGGACCAGAGAAAACTACTGTGTCTGACACAGATTTATCCAGTTTACACACAGATTCTACATTTAATTTAAGAATCTCTGATTGTCTTCGTCGGGCGTCGTTGCTGCCTGCATGAATTACGACCCAACGGAACCTCGCCTTACTCTGGGCTAACATTTGGAGGTTTCCTTCGATGTCACCAACTCTGACTCCCGAGTAACATCTGACTGTAGCTTGTAATAGAAATATTTTGATTAGCATTTGTTTCTACTTTGATTTATATGTAACTTTTGATTGAGGCTCTGAACCTCTGTTGGAATGTGGGTTTCTGTGCTGGGCGGCTCATGATTGAAATGCAGTTTCTGTGTTGGGCAACCCACAATTGGAATGTGGGTTTCTGTGTTGGACAACCCCTTGACTGGAAAGTCCCGCTTCTATATAAGACTCTTGACCGGAAATCTCCACTCCTGTAAGACAACCCATGACCCTAAGGCATATGCAAACAGAGAGTTTGAGTTGAAACCTATAAAAGCCAAGCATCTATTCCATTCGGGCAGAACCCTCTGAGAGAGGCTTCTCTGTACGTCTGATCCACGTACATTAAACTGAATTGTTATTAAATATTTGTGTTTAACTTGAAAGGTTGTCTGCTCCTTCATCAGATTCCAATAATTTTCCACAACAAGCTCTCTTGAGCTTTACGTGTCTGACCTCCAAGGAGCCGAGGACAAGAGTTTTCAGTTCAGTCGGTTTATTGCTAAGTGGAGAAAACCTGTTATAAACAGGGAGTTCCGTGTGTTCTACGTGCCTTCGTTTAGCTCTTTGCTTCTTCCCCACCGGTACAAAGTCATTCTGGGGATTCCCCGACTGCGGAGAAGGTGGTGGGATGCTAGCTAAGGTAGCTTTACTGCCGCGGCTAGCACTGCGAATAACAACCTGACTAGGTGGTTTAGCTTCCATTGACCTAAGACACGCTTCCAAGTGTTCAGGCCTTGATAACAGGTCTGATATCAGGCTACAGTTAACACAGATACCATTATCTTGACTAAATGAGGCGGGATCCTGACTAAACATATGACATGTGGGGGAGGAAAGAGGGGTGAAAGCCAGAAAGGTAGAAGACACGCTAGGACGATCACTGGTCTACGCTCACCAGAATGGCGTCCAGTGTAGGGCGCCTCTGCCCCGTTGATCTAGGCTCAGGAGGCTTTAGCCCCAAACGGGGCTTTCTGAGTCATGTCCGGCGTCCCTCCGAACACAGCTGTTAGACCTCGACGTTCTGCGGGCATTTTCCTGCTGCGGGTGTCTTCCTGCTGCGGGCGTCCGATGTGAAGTCCGATGTGAATTATCCTTTCTCCAAGGGCGGTCGAATCCTGATCGGAAGCGAGCGGGTTCGACTCCCGCCTTGCGTTGAAGTGAACCCTGAACACCAAATTGCCTCTGGTGGAAGGTTGCCGCCAGTGTTCAGCAGCGGAGCCACCACCAGTGTGTGAATGTGTGAGTAAATGGGTGAATGGGTCTGTGACTGTGAAGCGCTTTGGGCCCTCGAAGGAGAGTAGAAAGCGCTATACAAGTATACACCATTTACCATTTATCCACCACAAACACCCGAGCCACAGCCTGCTATTCTTCCAAGTGGAAGTCATGCCTGATGAATGGCACTTTCACTTGAACTCCCAATGTGCAACAATCGTAGAAATTGTTCCAAAATTCTGTCAGGCTGTCTCGGAAAACACCTGCCCCTTCACCTTGTTAAAGCTCCCCATTAGATAAACGCATTTTGATGCTAACCTCTGACGACAGAACTTTTGGATCCTTAACAGCACATATGAAATCGGTAAGACAATGACCTCTTCACACAATGACTGTCACAGGAGAAAGCTGTTGCTCTGACATTGCCTCTGTATCTGTGCTGGTCTGTTCTGCAATGTTTGGGGCTGACACTGAGTTATCCACTAATTCAAAAGATTCAGCTCCTTTTGAAAGGAGAGTCTGATTGTTTGGCTCATCTACTCTCAGTTCCATCGTCTCATGAGTGCTTAAAATAAAGGCTGTGTCTGATTCTTCATCATCGCTTACAGTTAAGTGTCCATCCCATACAAGTGTGTCATCTAATTCAAAATCTCCATTCATGTATATTCCACCAACTGCATGTTGATCTGATGATTCTTGATTAGTAACTTCCACCTCCAATGTTTCAACAATCTGACTTGGCTCGTTTTCAGTGAGATCTATCATTGAGGAATGAATTATTGGGTCATCTTCTTCTTCTTCATCTGACTGATTCTGTTTCATTTTTTCTATGGTGCAGAGATAAAGTCTCAATAGTTTGACTTTGGTAAGATTATACAACTGTTCAATAGTATTGGAAACACAAATGTCCATCTGGGAGCTCTCAATATGAGTGGAATAATGTGAAAGACACAAGTTTTTTTTTGTAAAGCCTCCAGGAAAGAACAGACTTTCAGCCATTGCTTTGACATCTTCCACAGCTTTTTGTTTGTCAATTGACAGATGCCTTGTGCCACCACCATTAGCAGACTTCACCTGTTTGTATCTCTGTGCAGACTCCTCAAAGTCCATCCAGCCAATCTCGATTCGTCTCATTTGTCGCTTGGTGTTTACATTTCCATCAAGTTTAGCACACCACTTTTTCACAGGCTCCTGAGTTCCACGCAATCTTTGCAGCAGTCTTGAAAGGATGGACTCCTACCTGGATGATGCACTCTCTAACAAAGCATTTTGTCTGCAGAAGGCCACAGTTGAGACTCTGTCTCCAACTTTGGGGATATATTTTGCCAAGTCAGTGTCGGTCATCAGTGGAATAACAGCTGCGTCAATCTGAGGAAATAAAGAGGTGTGCCACTTTAACATAAAGTGATAATACACAGTAAATAGTAATACAAATGTCATGGTTCGCCCGTGCTGCTCCCCCCTCGTGCATGCAGCCTGGGACCGGCCCTGGGTTTTCCACCAGGTGTTGGCACTCAACTCATCACCACAGCAGCTCTGCCCCAGCATATAAGCCCTGCATCTCCACTATTCATCGCCAGATCGTTGCCTACTCTTGGGTACAGTACCTAGCAGTCTATCAGAAATATTCGTGCTTTCGTGTTTTCTCTCAGCCTCAGCCCTCTGCTCACGCACTATCTCTCGTCCCCAGAACCAGTCACCACAAGTACCGACATCTCCGGATCATCCGCTTCGTCCACTGCCTCACAGCCACAGACTCTGCTGAACATCTCCGGATTACTCTTCTCATCTCCACCACTCCTGCCTGAAGGCCTCCTTTGGATCATCCAGCTGCTCCTGATCTTCCTCCACCCCCCAAGCAATAAACTCTTACCTTCAGTCCTTGACGTGTTTTGTCCTTTCCGGGTTCCAGCGCTTGGGTCTTCGATGCCTCGTGAAATCATGACAGAACGATCTGGCCAGAGACCGGACCCAGCGGACCCGGAAGGCTTACGAGTCACGGTTTCCAAACAGGGGGTCCTGTTGGGCAGACAAGCTAACTCATTGCAGCAGCTCACGGCTATCCAAGAGGACATGGCCCGACGACTCGACGGTGTTTCGCAGTCCATTCATGATCTGGCATCGCAACTGAAATCCCTGGCTTTCCCCCCCCCGCCTCCGCCTCCGCCCCAGCCGGCAGATCTTACGTTAGGAGCCTCAACTTCCGGCAAAAACATCTGGCTTCAACCGGAACCCTTCCACGGCAACATGGAGGCGTGTGGAGGCTTTCTCCTGAAATGTGAACTTATTGTCCAACAGGCGCCCAGGTACTATCTAACCAATCAAAGCAAAATAACGCTAATTGTTAACACTCTTCGGGGCAGGGCGTGCTTTTCTATGTTCGCATCCCACGTCCGGTCTGTCTTTCAACCAGTTTTTGTCTGAGGTCAAGTTAGTTTTTGATCACCCCAGCAGGGAGGATGATGCCACACACCGTCTCTTAGCTCTGAAACAAGGCAGCCGTTCGTTATCTGAACACGTCATTTTTTCCGTATTTTAGCTGTTGAGGTCGGATGGCCCAATGTAGCTTTAAAAGGCGTTTTCTATCAGTCGCTCAATGAAATCATTAAAGACCATCTGTGCACTCAACCAGAAGCCAAAACTTACGAAGAATTGATCTCGTCAGCTCTCCGTTCTGACATCAGACTTCAAGAACGTAGGACTGAAAGGCCTATGGGTTCCCAGAGAATGACCATACCTGCAGGTCCTAGACCCACCATCCAACCTACGCCTGTTCGTTCTTCACCTGTGCAGGACTCATCACTGAAAATCGCAGAGGAGCCTATGCAGATCGGACATTCACGCCTCACGGAAGAAGAATGCCAAAGGAGACGTTAAAAGCGATGCTGCTTCTACTGTGGAGAACCTGATCACTACATTGCTCAATGCTCGCTCCGTTTAAAAGGCAAAACCCCCCGCTAGACGACAGGCTGCGGGTGGGTTCAGCCAAGGTTTCTTCTACTCCGAATTTTCTTTTTCTTCCTGTCAAGCTCTGCATAAAGACTGAACATTATGAGTTTCAAGCCCTTGTTGATTCTGGTTCTGAACAATGTTTGATCTATCAAGATCTTGTGTCGGAGCTTTCTCTGCCCACAGAACCCCTGGAGACGCCTGTTACCGCTGCTTGCTTAGGGGGACAGCACCTGTCTCGTATTACGCCCGCTCCTCCTCATCACGTCAGGTAACCATAGAGAGTTCCTTCAACTGTATGTAACCCAGACTCGTCAAAATCCTGTGGTGTTTGGGTTTCCTTGGCTCCGTCTACATAATCCCCAATTTTACGGGACTCAACAGAGCATACTCAATTGGAGTACTTTCTGCCTAGCAAACTGCTTGCACTCAGCTCTGCCTTCGGTTCCCCTTTCCTCCTCTAAGACTAATTCTGACATTGACCTCTCAAGAGTCCCAGCCTGTTACCATCACCTTGGTCAGGTGTTTAGCAAAACCAAGGCATGTGCCTTGCCCCCCCATAGACCGTACGACTGCTCTATTGAACTGTTTCCTGGGGACCCCCTTCCTTCGGGATGTCTATACAACCTCACAGGCCCTGAGAAACTAGCCATGGAGAAATACATACAATGGTTTGATCTGTCCTTCTTCATCTCCTGTAGGGGCGGGGTTTTTCTTTGTTGAGAAAAAGGACAAGACGCTCAGACCCTGCATTGACTATAGAGCGCTAAACAACATCACTGTGAAGAATAAATATGCCTTACCTCTCCTTAGTTTAGTCTTTGACGCCCTGCAGGGGGCTGGGTTCTTTTCAAAGTTGGACCTACGTAACGCGTACCATTTGGTGCGAATCAAAGATAGAGATGGATGGAAAACTGCGTTTAACACTCACCTGGGACACTTTGAATATTTGGTCATGCCCTTCGGTCTGACCAACGCCCCTGCTGTCTTTCAGCACCTTGTTAATGATGTTCTTCGAGATTTCATTAACCGCTTTGTATTTGTTTACCTTGACGACATCCTCGTCTACTCCAGTGATCCAGCACAGCACGAGACCCATGTCCGTCAGGTTCTGGGGCGTCTTCTCGAAAACAAACTCTACATCAAAGCCGAAAAATGTAAGTTCCACACACCAACCATCTCCTTTTTGGGCTATATTTTATATAACGGGCACATCCGTACCTATCCTAACAAGGTTGCAGGAGTAGCAAACTGGGAACCCCCATCTAACCGCAAACAACTGCAGCAGTTTCTGGGGTTTGCCAATTTTTACCGCAGATTCATCCGCAACTATAGCATGATCGCCTCTCCCTTAACCAGACTAATGTCATCTCTTAGAAGGTTTGAGTGGACAGACGAGGCACAGCTAGCCTTTGATAAACTTAAGACCCTTTTTGTCTACGCTCCTCTTCTCCTGCAGCCCTATCCCGAACGCCAGTTCATAGTAGAGGTCGATGCCTCGGACAGTGGAGTTGGTGCAGTATTATCCCAGAAAGAACAGTCTTCGTGCAAACTTAAACCCTGTGCCTTCTTTTCCAGGAAACTGATGCCCACTGAACAGAACTATGACATAAGAAACCGTGAACTGTTAGCTATTAAACTGGCTCTTGAAGAATGGAGACACTGGCTGGAGGGCACGCCTCAACCTTTCATCATCTGGACTGATCACAAGAACCTGACTTATCTCAGAAGCGCCAAGAGACTTAACTCACGTCAAGCCCGCTGGTGTCTGTTCTTTGACAGGTTTACCTTCACCATCTCTTACCGACCCGGCAGTTGCAACCACAAGCCTGACGCCCTGTCCCGTCAATTCACCATGTCCGGACAGAGCTCTGAGCCACCCATCATTTGTCCCGACTGGATCGTGGGGGTTCTTACATGGGAGATCGAGTCCCGAGTTCTTCAAGCCAAGGTGAGGAACCCTGTCCTGCCACAATCCCACCTGGAACTTTGTTTGTGCCGTCTTCTCTCAGATCTGACGTCATAATGTGGGGGCACACCAACCGTCTCTCTTGCCATGCTGGGATCTTCAGGACCCTGTCTCTTCTCAGACGAAGATTCTTCTGGCCTGCAATGGACAAGGACATGCGTGAGTACATTGCAGCCTGTACTGTTTGTGCTCGTGGCAAGTCTTCCAATTCCCCGCTCGCCGGTCTCCTTCAGCCTTTACCACTCCCAGCCGGCCTTGGCCCCACATTGCCCTCGATTTCGTTACTGGTCTTCTGCCCTCGCAAGATAACACGGTTATCCTGTCATTGATCGCTTCTCCAAGGCTGCTCAATTTATTGCTTTGCCTCAGCTTCCCTCTGCCCTGGACACCGCAACTGTGCTCGTCAACCACGTCTTCAGGCATCATGGCTTATCCAGTGACATAGTTTCTGACCGTGGTCCCCAGTTCATTTCCCAAGTTTGGAAAGCCTTTTGTTCTTCCCTGTGAGCCACGGTCAGCCTTTCATCCGGATACCACCCTCAGACCAACGGCCAGGTCGAGAGGGCGAACCAGGAGTTGGAGGCGGCACTCTGCTGCGTCGCAGCAAAGAACCCCTCTTCCTGGTCTACGCATCTCGTTTGTATAGAGTACGCCCATAATTCCCATACCTCAACTGCAACCGGTCTCTCCCCTTTTGAAGCCTCTTTGGGATACTTGCCGCCTCTCTTTCCCGCCCAGAAAACGGATGCTGCCGTACCCTCTGTTCAACACCACCTACAACAGTGTTGACGGATCTGGTGTCAGACCAAGGCTGCCCTGCTTCGGACCAAGGCACTCAACCGTGAACTGGCGGATCGTCACCGGCGGCCGGCGCCTCAGTATCGTCCAGGTCAGGAAGTATGGCTCTCCTCCCGCAACATCCCTATTCAACACACTTCCAGGAAACTTGCTCCTCGTTTCATTGGTCCCTACGTGATTGATCAGGTCATCAGCCCCTCCTGTGTCCGTCTCCGACTCCCTGCAGCCCTTCATGTGCACCCCACGTTCCACGTGTCCCAACTCAAGCCGGTGTCTGACAGTCCTCTTTGCCCACCGTCTGTCGCCCCTCCTCCCGTCCGTCTCGTTGATGGTGGTCCGGCCTACACCGTCCTCCGGATACTGGACATTCGTCGCAGAGGACGCGTCCACCCGTTTATGGTCGACTGGGAGGGTTACGGCCCTGAAGAGCGGTCCTGGATTTCCCGTTCTCTCATCCTCGATCCCTCCCTCATCGCTGACTTCTTTCGGGACCATCCGGACAAGCGCCCTGGACCGCCGGGTGGCGGTCGTTGACGGGGGGGTACTGTCATGGTTCGCCCGGGCTGCCCCCCCCTCGTGCATGCACCCTAGGAGCGGCCCTGGGTGTTCCACCAGGTGTCGGCACTCAACTCATCACCACAGCAGCTCTGCCCCAGCATATAAGCCCTGCATCTCCACTATTCATCGCCAGATCGTTGCCTACCCTTTAGTATCCCATAAGTCCAAGTTTAGTGTCACATTTGTTATAACACAGTTCATATTCTTTTCTCCCTTGTAAATACCTGTACACATGTTTCAGTGCTATCATATGTTTTTCCCTGGGATCAGACATGTACTGTGATAACCTACTCACAATCCAACTTATATCTGGCCTAGTGCAGGTCATGATATAGATGAGGCTTCCCAACATGCCTCTGTATTTTCTTTGGTCTGTTTGGGCCCCTTCTGGAGTTAGATCACATTTCATTTCACTGGGAGTTGTTCTAGATTTGCAATCAGACATCTCAAACTCTGGAAAATAGATCATATAAGCTGGTGAAATACTACACAGTCTGAGCCAAACTTTTTCATCTTTGACAAATTTGGTCTCTTTCCAGTAAAAAGAAAATATGGTGTTTCCCCTGTTCTCTTACAGTAACACCTGTTTCTTATGACTGCTGCTGTCCGAGCTGCATAAGGTCACAGCTCCTTTGGAAAACCTGATTCTATCAGCATACAGTGCACCATTTCAAATAATGTGCACCAGTTCCTCTCCATTCCATTCTGATGGGGGGAGTAAGGTGCTGATCTCTTGTGCTTAATAGCATTGTCTCTGAGTAATGACTGGAACTCTTCAGAGACAAACTCTGTGCCATTGTCAGATCTCAGACGTCTGACTTTGCCATAAGCTGCTGTGTCAGCAAGAAACTGTTTTGTAGCTTCAACTGTTTTGTCTTTACTTCTCAAAAAAACACATAAATGGCTCCTGAGAAATCATCTGTGAAAGTTATGGCATATTTATGCCCGTCCAGTGACTCTGGGACAATAGGCCCACCCAGGTCTGTATGGATGAGCTCTAAAGGTGCTTTAGCCCTTACATCTGCTTCCCTGTTTCTGGTTTGAGTGAATTTACCCTGCAGGCATGTTTCACATGTATTAGGCCTACACTTTCTATCTTTGATTTTCATGCCATCCACCACTGTTTCCAGTTTGATTGCATCACCATAATTACAATGACCCATTACGACATGCCTCAGATCATAACATGCATTACAGGAATCACCACAGTTCTCTTTTGCCATGTCCAGATAATACAGTCTGTCTTTTACCTTCATGTCACATGTTGTTCCGTTAGGAAGAATCATCTTGTTGTTGTTCATCTCAAAGTTGAACTTAGCTCCTTTTGAAGCTGCTGTCTCCACAGACAAAATATTCTGTGGATATCCGGGAATCAAAAGTGCATTTGTGAGCTGGACACTCACCACTCTGCCTTTGCTGTCAGTGAGTTTGACCTGGGCGTCTCCCTTCTTCAATACGCTGCCATCAATCCGGGTCCCGTCTGCCAGCTGCATGACGTGGTCTTTAGTCCGGAACATCTCGTTGAACCTGATGAACGTTTCTTCGCTGGTCATGATGTGAGCTGATGCACCGCTATCCACAAGCAATCCCTCTGGTTGTGGATTGTGGGGTTGCCATTCACTTGCCCGGAGGATGAAGGTCTCCTGCTCAGCAGTGTGCTCGTCTCTGGTCCGCATCGTGCTCTGCCTTGTGTCTATGATGGTGGATGCTTTGCTGCTGTTTTGTTCGTAAGCAGCCCTGAAGTTTTGCTGTGGTTTCTTAGCTTTGTTCCTGCAGTCTTTAGCTTTATGGACAACTTTTTCAAAAAATAAAACATTCTCCGCTGAAGTATTTCTTCTCATTATTTTTATACTTTGTCTGCTTTCCTTTGTGGTTAATCATCATTACTTCATCTGTACGTGGTCTTGAGCGGTAGCGGAGTGAGCATTCAAAGCTCCTCAACCTAGCCTTGAACTCGCTGAATGATAGAGTTCCTCTTGTCTGCGTAACATGCACAAAAAACAGAAATCTGAGTCCTTTTAATACCATTGCCACCAACAGTGCATCGCTAAGGGTCTCTTTAGCTCGGTTTAGAGCTGCCACGATCTTCTCAACAAGAGCTAAGTAGTCAGCTAGCTCTTCTTTTTCAGTCATTAGCTCTGTGTAAAGTCCGACAATGTGCGGTTTTTCTTCCAACTCAAAATGGCGTTTCAGTATTTCTAAACTCTTCTTTCCATCATCGGGCGCTTCATACGGGATTAGCGTCTTGTCATCCAGACAACCACATAGTTCTGCATATACTAGCTCGTTTCTCCTACCGGCGTCCGCATCTGCAGCTCCTGCTTGCTGACTCCCGAGGATAGCATCTTTCACGCCGATGGTTTTCAGGTATGCTAAAAACCTAGCCTTCCATATGTGGTAGCCGTCGAATCTCGGCGGGAGTCCGTGTCCGTGCATTGCTGTAGCTAGCACTTGCCTGGGCCCATGACCTGTAGAATCTTCTGCAGCGGATCTCTCCCTTGCTCCACGGCTGTGTCCAAATTCAGGTGCTGCGACCTCCCGAGGCCGGGTTTGTCGGCCGGTGACGTCACACGTCGCGACAAGTGCTGTCCAAATTCAGGGTCTGCTTCAAACTCGGCCGATGACCGAGGCCTTACTCTTCCGATTTTGAAGGATCGTTCTGGTGTATCCTTCAATGCTAGCGATATCCCAAGGTGCATTGCGGTTGGTCCAGAATTTTTTTTCCCTGAAAATGGCGGACGGTGAAGCGATGCGAGTTGGAGATAACTTCTCTTTTAAATGTAAGTAATACTCGTAAATACTTTTATATTTAAGTTTTCGATCGTTAAAATAAGGCATGCAAACGTTTTTGAATCTTAAATTTTACAATAAAAGTAATTTTGTGGCATTTTCGGCTCGTATCCAAGATTCTGGCGCCGTTTTTCACAATTGTTAGCGGTTTTTTCTTTGTAACGTAATCATAATTTATAAAACAAGAACGTAATTTCATATCTTTATAGGGACCAAAGACCAGACCACAACCTTTATAAAATTAAGAGGTGAAAATGATCATCTCTTCACCGGTGCCAAATTTTCGGCTGCATTGGCATGGAGGTAAAGCTATTTTTTTGTCTTAAAAAATTTGAGTGCCTGTTGTGTTTGGATGTGAAACATTTTTGGGGAGTGATTGACCCTATTATCCCACCTTCTTGTGTTTTTCAGGACTATCCTGGAGAAAATGGAGCTTCATAAATTTGTTACCCCCTTGCAGGCCAAAAAAAAGTGGGATAACCTCAAAAAAAATACAAAGTATGTTGATGTGTGGTGAAGAATGACATGTTTGATACACGTTAAATATACATGTTATAAAAGGTTTGTATGTCTTCTTTCCAAATGTTTTGATTTTGTGTGTCTAGGATTGTAAGTATCCAGGCTCAGGAGAGGGAGTTAGTGGCAAGCCCACTGCTGCTACTTGGCCCTGGTTTGACCTCATGGATGAGGTATTAGGACAGAGGCCTTCCACCTGTCCTCCTGTCCTAATTTCCTCCATCCGTGAGGAAACTCCAGGAACAAGTGCAGCAGTGGATGAAAGAGAGGAAGCTGGAGGAGAGGAAAGGGCCGAGCCACCAGGAAGTAAAAGGAGGAGGGACAGTGACGAGCTGCTAGAGTTGTACAGGGAGGACATGAGGCAGCAGAGAGAGGCAGAACAACAGAGAGCACAGGAGAGGAGGGAGAACTTCGAGAGACTTTTCAGTCTTCTGGAAAAGATAGCGAATAAATAAATAAATGACACCCAATGGGTTTTTGTTAATAAATCTTGATATTTTTTTCAAAGGTAGTTAATTTAAAATGTGTAAATCCTTGTTTACTTAAATAAAAATGAATAAATCCAAAACAGTAATCGTCATGATTTCATATTAACACTTTTATTTACAACTATATACAAAGATGGTCAACATGGATGGAGTGCTTCAACTGAGACCCAGGACTGGAACTTTCTGGGTGGGGATTGGAACATCTTCCAGGGCGGTCTGCAGAGTTTCAGGATGCCTCTTAACTGTCCACTGCATCGTCCATCTTCAGGGTTTGCAGGGCTGGCTGTCTACGGATGCTGCATGACCAAAAATGATCCATTAATACATAAATATGACATAAATGGATAATCTTACTACTTTGTTGAAAAAATAAAACTTTTAATAAATAACTTGCTTATTTGATTACCTGCTACCAGTAATCGTGGTCTGGTGGTACCTCCTCCAGGGCAGAAACCTCTGCACAAAGTTGGTCCCGCCAGAGTGCACCGCTGGTGGCCTCCAAAGCAGGCTCCCCGTCATCATCCCCCACATCTTCCTCAGGCTCATCCTCTGGGGCCATGGTGTCACCAGCACACAGACAGATGTTGTGGAGGATGGCACAAGCTGTGACAACCTGAAACAGAAATGAAATATTGAAAATAGGAATATATTATAAAGAATATTGAAAATCTGCTATGTGTTCACTTACATGAGGCACGAAGGTGTGATGCACTTCCAGCGCTTGTAAGAAGATTGCTCGGAATCTTGTTTTCATCATTCCAAAAGCACGCTCTATAATCGAGCGTGCCCTGGAATGATGACTGTTGAAGCGCTGGGCTGCAACACCTTCATTCACACGCTTGTAGGGAGTGATGAGGGGGAGTGGGTGTTGAAGGCACGGGTATCCACCATCTGCTAGGATGAAGTGCCCTGGAGGAGGGTAGACCGTCTGCCTGTACAGTGGACTGTAGCGGAGCACCCTGGAGTCGTGCACCGACCCAGGCCAGCCCACGTACGTATCGATGAAGGAGCCCCGATGGTCACACACAGCCTGCAGGATGATGGAGGGGAACAGTTTCCTGTTTCTGTAGCAGTGACCATCAGGGCCACCAGGAGGCTTGATCCTGATGTGGCATCCGTCGATGGCACCTGCAGCTCTCAGGAAAGCCCTGTGCCGTGCCAGCCCTGCAAACCCTCGGGACACCACCTCCAGGTCCTCAGGGGTTTTCGGAAGGTGAATGACCTGATGGCGGATGGCCACCACCTCCTCTGTGACTCTGTGGACGATGCAGTGGACAGTGGAACGAGGCATCCCAAAAACTCTTGAGACCACCCTGTAGGATGCTCCGCTCGCCAACCAGAAAAGGAAAACCAGGGTCTCAATTACAGCACCCCATCCATGGCGCCGATCCTGGTCAAGGAGGTTCAGGAGGACTGTAAAAGATGTCTTGCTTAGCCGGAAGTCTGGCCTCGTGTCCTCCAAGTTAAAAAAACGCTCCAGTACTGGCAGACTGAGGTTTACCCGACAGTACTGGGGCTTGGTCTAGTTAAAAAGAAAAGAAAAACAATGTATTAGTGAAAATATGTGGTTTTATGTTTTTTTTAAAGACCATAAAACATCATTATACTTAGATGAACATGTGGATAACCAAATGCTTAAATACTACTTGTTCTTATTTCTAATAAGAGTAAGGTAAAATTCTTTAAAATATTTTTTTAACAAAAAAAGAATTAAGTATAAAAAATGAAAATTTAACACTATTGTAATCTGATTATTAGACTAGTACAAATACTTTACACTCAGATTTACAGCAATAACTTGTGTCAAACAATAAGAAATTGTTACGCAACAGTTTTGAAACCAAATATCAGCGTCAGTAATTGTATATTTTACAACCTGTAATGAAGTTGCTAAATAAATCCATCAAACTAGCTAAAGCTAATAAGTAGAAAGAGCTCGTTTTTTTTTTTTAAAACTGCACCAGCGCATTGTGCTGTCTCAGACGGAAAAAAAGCAGATGCCTTCTACGGCGATGCAATTCTTCCAACTCCTCAAGCAGCAAAAGCTGAATGGTGAAGAACAGAACAAGCGACTCGAACTCCATCATTTCCAACCGCTCGAAAAACCTCTTGCTAGGCTACAGGAAGTTAGCCGTTGGTAATAGCGGGAATTATCAAGAAGGCTAGACCGTCCAAATTCACAGTCCGTAACATCCGGTATACCAGCTCTGCAGAGGATCCGCCCATCGGCGACCGCTAAGGCCACGGCCTCAGGAGGATGCAGAACCTGAATTTGGACACAGCCCACGTGAGCCTTCTCCCGTGCTCTCTGGAACAGACATCTCCTAATATTACACACAGCTCAGTAATAAAAGAGACCTTGGACAACTCTTCACTGTTCCAGTAGCCATCATGTCCGTCACTCCCGAAGCGCACGGGGCAGGATGTTCCACCTTCATTTATACAGCAGCGTAACCTTCCGCTGGACAAAATAGTCCCAAAATAAAATTATATAGGTGCGCTCATCGCACTCTTACAGAACATAAAGGTGCATTCATCGGACTCTAACAAACATCATAACACCTCATGTATTATTTGAACATTTACCTGAGGAAGTTAAGGTAGAGGTTGTTACATAACTACTGTCCATGACAAAATGACCTTCAGTAACATGAACTGTCGTTGGATCTAAAAGAACTCGCATTGGCAAATTTTGGACATTATGCTAACAGCTAACGATGCTATCAATAGTTCTGCAACAGCAAAATAATAATATCATTGACTTATTAACATCATATTTACTTTACATTCCTCTATCTTTGTCCTGCCTTTCCCCCTCTTCTTTCCTTTTTGCCTCTCTGGACATCAGGAAGTTTTGGACGTTTTGACAATTCAAATGAGTGAATCTCAACTAACGTAGCAGGCTTTGTTGTGCAAATAAGCTAATATGGGGTTATTCTTTTCTTCTAAATACATCAAAATGAACAACTATAGTTGACACTATAGTTTTTTTTTCTATAGTTTTAAGAATAGGGAAGGTATTTAGGCTTGTGCTTTTTTCGTTTCTTCCTCCCTTTGATGCCCCTTAATGTGCACGCCCTCTTAGTATTTACCTTTAACATAATGCCTGTAAAACAAAATGAACGTAGGCTAAGCTAAACTATAAACTATTTGATATCTCAGCTCAAATGAGGATATGTTACAAAAAGGCACGTAAAGAATGCAAGGTACTTACCGTAGAGGTTTGCTTTCACACAAAAGTGCGCTTCATGTGGAGCTGTCCACCTTGTGGATCCGCATGGATGTTCAAGCACTGGAAACGCTTAATTATCTCTGGGGAATGCAAGTTATTTTTCCATGGTAACGCTTGAATTATTTTGTGAATACGGAATAATATTTCGTGGGTACGGAATAATATTTTGTGGGTATGGATTAGTATTTCATTGGTATGTAATAATATTTCGTGGGTATGGAATAATATTTTGTGGGTATGGAATAATATTTCGTGGGTATGGTATAATATTCCGTGGGTATGGATTAGTATTTTTTTAAACATGTCAGGTCAGGGGCTCCATAGTTTTCAAATGCCGTTTGTCTGCCTACTCCTGCATTACAACAATTTGAATAAAGGCATGCAATTTTAAGCTTCATTTTCTTTATATATGTCCTCCATCATCATAAAAATGCTACAAGAACATGTTAAAGACAGCATTTTCATCAGAGTGCCTCTTTGAAGTTAGCTTAAAGGGGTCTAACTTCAATGTTTAAACACTAGTTGAACAGATTTTGTGACCTGTTTTCCCTTTAAACATCTTTGAGAGAGGGGTTCTCAGTCTAAGCTGAAATTGAAAGAACAGAGTGATCAGTGTCCACATCACATAGAGGGAATAATGCCTTGTTAAGAGGAACCTTATCAGAAATAAAGGTGCAAAATGTAAGTCTTCAAGAGTGAATTACATATGTGTGGCCGCTTTCATGTATTTTAACGGATAGATGGATGGATGGATCTAGTGTGTAAAAATGAGTGTAAGGACCTCTTTGAGTTGAGCCTGCAGGTCCTGGTTCAGGTTCCTGAGGCTCCTCATGGTCAGCTCACTCTCCGTGCGCATCATAATCCGCTCCATATGGATCTCATTCAATAGGAACTTCTTTTCCCTCTTCAGATCCTCACATTCCTGCCAAAAAATTACCCGATATCAATGGTGCGTGATGTCAGTCAAAGTTGCAGACTTTTAGTCAGGCGAGCAGTGCAGTAAGACACTGGTGTTTTCTGAAATGTTGCCTGTTTATTTGTTTTAGTTGTCCAATTAAATCAGACTTCTGAAACAAGGTTCTTTATCTCATCATTGTAGCTCTTTAGCTTGAGAAAAAAATGCTAACAATTTGAATAACTAATGTTTTTTTTTTGTAGTTTTGGTTAATTTGTTTCGGTCAATAAAGCTTTTTGTCGTTAATGTTTAGATGGCAATCATGTCAGACGGCTGAGTAAAATGATGATAAAATGTTTATTCTATTGTCAGAGGAATTTATTCTTAGAATAAGCTTAAAGTACATGCAGATTCATTTCATGGGATTCTATGCCAATGTTATCATGTTTGTATCCAAAAGTAAGATAATAGAAGGTGCATCAAAACAAAAATTCCATGTTTGATTTTCTTACAAAATGTATTCACGTAAAACTGCTGCAGCAAGACAATCTTACCTGAAACAGGGTGTATTTTATTTTTAAAGGAGGTTGTTTGTGCTGTTGTCAAAAGTAAACAACGTTAAAATTGTTGAATAAAGAACATTACAAAACTGCTATGATTTAATTAGTATTTAAACCGCACATATTATAAATGACTGTCCCCCAAAAAGAAGGCCCTGGTTCAAGTCCAGGCATGGGGATCTGAAACAGAAAATGCGCTGTGGACCTTTCTGTGTGGAGTTTGCATGTTCTCCCTGTGCATGTGTGGGTTTTCTCCAGGGACTCCGGCTTCCTCCCACCATCTAAAAATCCTTAGTTACACTAAATTGCCCCTAGATGTGAATGTGAGAGTGTGTGGGTGTGTGATTGAGACCCTGCGACAGACTGGCGACCTGTCCAGGTGTATCCTGTCTTCACCCATCAGAAGCCGGGTTACGCGTGGTTCACACTGGCTGGAGCTGAACGGAGGCTTCTTCCATTTGGCGCCCTTGTTAACCTATGGTGTGATTCACACCAGACGCAGAGCGCCGCAGTCCTCCACAAAAGGCTGGCGCAGTGCAGCAGCGTCGTTTCAGCGTCCGCCCTATGTTGTGCATGAGCAGCGAGTGATCAACGCCAATCTTGGCAGGAAGATACATTAAGATCCATGAGAAAATCTGCTTTATCTTCAAAGTATAACCAATTCTTTACAATAAAACGCCACGATTGACAAATGTGATCATGTTTTTGTATCTAAACAGACTGTAGAGATCAAAATAAACAAACAATCACAGCACACACAAACACATAGAAAAAAACGAACAAAAAAAACAGACAGGTAAACACACAGAGGTCAACGTAGCGGTCCGACACCGTGCCTCTTCCACGTCCAGTGGATGCAAAGTGTCCGTTCTTTTCTGTAATTCACACCAGACACGCATTTTTGCATGACTGTCGACAGGCGACTCTGCTAAAGCTTTTTTTTTGTTTTTGCCATCATGGGTAAGTTAATAACCTAAAATATGACCCGGTGTTTCTGATAAGAAGAATCAAGTAGTTAGTAGGTCTTCACTTCTTTAATTTATCTTTGTTGAGACACAGAGAGAAGTGTGTGTTTATTTTTATCTCTACAGTCTTTTTAGATACAAACACATGATCACATTTGTCAATTTCCGTTTTATTGTGAAAAATTGGCTATATTTTGAAAATAAAGCAGATTTTCGCTGGTACCTTGATGTAACTTCTTGCCAGAATTGACGCGGATCACTCGCGGCTCATATACAAAATAGACCAGACAGCGAAACAATCTGGAGGACCGTGGCGCTCAGCGCCTGGTGTAAACCACACCATAGGTTAACAAGGGCGCCGAAGGGAAGTGGCCTCAATTCTACGCCACTTTGCGATGCTTCCGTGTCCAGTGTGAACCCGGTGTTAAGGACGAAACATGTTTAGAAAATGGATGGATGGAAAGAAAACCAAGGCTGTCAAATATTTCAGCACAGCAAACTGAACCTCTTTGAGCAGCTCTACACAAAAAGAACAATGAGATATAACGAGAACCATCTTGTGTTGGAGGATGTTTCTCTGGAACCTCGTGGTTATTGTTATTACGTAGTGAAATGAGGCATGTTTAACTCACAGATAACTAAGGATGAATACATAACCAAAACTCTGTCCCACGTTGGTACTGGTGCTAAATGAATAAATGAGTGCTAAATGCTCATGTATGATCAAGTAAGAACGTGCAGATGCGCACAACTTTAGTCAAAATGCTGAAGACTAAGCAGGCCAAAGTTCTGAAGAACGTGATTCAGTGGCCTGATGGATCAGAAGGGATGTCCCGATCCGATCATGTGATCGGAAATCGGGGCCGATCACGTGATTGGGGACTTGATCAAAATCAGACTCCTTTGTCCGATCAGGATCGGATATTTCATTTATTCTCATTATGATCAGAGCTTTATATTTCATCTTATCATTCCAGATAAATACTCCACTACAAATCTGCATGTCATGAAATGATCACAAAATGTCATCAGCAGAAAACGTAGCAGAAAACGGCAGCAGCTCAAGCAGAAGACTAATGTAAACAAAGCTAGCTAGAAAGCTGACTTCTGGGACCAATAACTCTTTTAAAAACGCTTTAAACTGACAGCAAGTGTCTCTATTGGTTTGTCATAACTCAAACAACAACCTATAAAGGCATTTTAATAGAAAAAGTTTTTGTTTCTTTTTAATGTGAAGCTCTTCATGCTGCAGACAGATGGCTACACAGCAGCTGCTAACTGCTACATGCTAGCGCCGTGATTTAACTCCTTAGGACCTGAGCTGTTCTTTGATATGCCTGTTTGATTTATCTGACAGAGAAATAACAGTTAAGAAAATTAACTACTGTGGTAATAAAACTGAAAATGTGATGTCTTAAGAACTTAAAAAATAAGCACATATTCTTAAAAATAACTAAATAAATAAAACTAATAAATTAAAACTAATAATGATATCAGCTATTCACGAACACTCATCAAATGTTATGCTAAAACAATGTCATAATTTATTTTTAAGAATTTAAATGAGGACAGGAATCACATTTGGTCAAAAATGTTCAACAGCTCTAAAGATGTTAAAGCTAAAGTCACTAAACTTTCTCACATGAAGAAAATTGTATTTTTTTCCTAGTTTATACTTGCTGTATTTTTACTTGTTTATTAAAGCTACTTCACAGAAGTGTTTTATTTAAGTTTTTAATGATAAAAGAAGGTTAATGAAATATAAATAAGGGACAACACTAATCTGTTTGTTTAATTTATTCACGTTTTAAATGTCTTATAAAAGTATCGGATCGGGACTCGGTATCGGCAGATACACAAAATCAAATGACTCGGAATCGGATCGGGCCCAAAAAAACCTGATCGGGACATCCCTAGTAATGAGTGGTGAATGAGGTGTTTACCTCCGCAGCTGTTAAAACAGGGATGCAGTTCTGCTGTGCAGATTTTCAAAAAGAATGAAATAAAGCATCTTAACCACATTCACCCACTCTCCTTTCTGGAAAGCACTGTTCAGGCCTCTGGACCGTTTTATAAATACTGGTTCGGCCACATTTGCAGTGTGGAAAATAAACAGCATTTTCTCAACCAAACCTACGGAACATTACTGGTCAAGGCAGTTTCGATCTTTGTGGTTAATTTTCCTAGGCTGAAAAATATTTAATTGCGAATATCAGACAACATTGTGCGTTGAAGGAATATTTTTTAAAATACTCAAAGAAAAACATCATGATTTTGGTTGGTAAAAATCAATTTGTAAATAATATACAGTTGCAGTGCTTAATGTTCATTAAAAAAATATACATTACCATTTTATTAATGTGGAAGGTATATAAATATTCAGATAAAGTAAAAAATAGTGAAATTGTCTGTGGTATATGGTGATATGAGGAACCATTTGGTGGTTTAACCCTAACTGTAATCCTAACCTTAACCTCTGCGAATAGTCACTTTGAAAAAGCTGAATCCCAGCGAAGAATATTTACTCAGGACATGATTCCTTTACATTTGCAATAACTTATCAGACTTCAGATAATGACACTTTGAGTATTTCAACTAGTGAGATGTTGCCTCTGGTACTGTCTTGTGATACATCATGACATCAGACTCTTGCCAACACACACCTCTAGATTTCACTGGTCACAGTAGATTATGACATGAGGTTCAGGATTCTACTCACCTTCCTCTTTCTGACCAGCTCTCCTTGAAGGTGATTCATCTGTGGAAAGGAGCCAGCGGAGCTCATGGCGCTCACAGGCCTGACTAACCGCACAGGTCGTCTTGACGCTCTGGGCAGAACTTTAGCCTCCTCTGTTTTTTTGTTTCCAAAAGGACCACCTCTGGTAATACTTTTGCCGCTGATGGAGAAACATTTGTACGAGTTGTCATCCAAGTTGGACATCCTCGCTGTCCGCAGATCTGTGTGGGAATCTGTTCTAAATGGCATTTTCAAAGCCAAAGAGAGATGGAGGACCTGTGCTTTGTATCCGTGGAGTCAAACTGCTGTATCATATCACCAGCTGAGCTTCATTTATTATTAAAAATGTAATATGATGAGCTTGACCTGTAGAAGCCTAGCTGCGGCATGAAAACACCACAAACATGCCGCAGTTTCTCTGTTTTTCATTTATTCAAGGATATTCTGTACAAAGGACATGCATTTGCTGTACAAAAATGTCTATTACCATTGTTACGGCTGTTGCAATGTTTGGTTTTGTTCTTTCTTTTTGGTTCTGTATTTTACTGTCAGAGTGGGACTCTTGTAAGTTTTTGGATCTTGTGTCTTTTTCCTCTTCATTTCTTTCAGGTGTGGTGCTGGAGGTGTGGCTCCAATTAGTCAAAGCTGAAGGAGTGAGCCATTAAAACCACCACTTGGACTTCCAGACCACGAGAAGGGAGCTGGGCTGCAACCTGTCTCCACTGCAGCTCTGTGCTCTTCTCCACCTGTTTTAGTTTTTGCGGACTTTGTAGTTTCTTTAGTATTCCGTTTTGGTCTCACTCTGTTGTTTAATATTTAGTGCTTAGGTTAAGTGAAGCTGTAGGGGTGAACTGCCATTTTCTTTAGTATGGCTATTCTCCTGTTTCTGTTAGTCCAGGGAGGTTAGTGTTTGTCATTCTTTAATTGTTTCTTTCGCAGGTAAGCTCCCTGGGTTGAGTTAGTTGGGATTTTGTTAGTTGTTTTGGCCAAGGTTCACCCTGAAGCCTTTTGCTTCACATTTAGTAATTCTTTGGTTATTTTTCTTGTAAATAAACTTGTTTGCCTTTTTATGGAGACATTTATTGTGTTTTTGTTACAAATTTCTTCTTTAATTTACCTTTATGTTAGGCCCCAGACCCCTAGACAAATTGGGGGGGCTAACATAAATCGGGGGCTCGTCCGGGATATGTCAATCCCTTATCTGGGATCTAAATATCCCTTCTCTAAAATACATGACTCCATCAGAACTGCTTTATTCTGTAATTGTGGGATCCATTTTGTTTAGTTCTGTATGTATTTGGAGATAATTGTTTGGTTAACAGTTTTTCTTTGATTTGTTCATTTTTGACATTAATACTTGGTGAGCTCTGTGACTTCTTTTGCTGTTAAATTGAAAGCATTAAGAAAATATTGGTCACTTCAGCAGGGAGTTTTCTGACCCTCAGGCAGACCTTTGCTGCTGGTAGCAATTGGAGGTGGTTCAGGTGACGGTGTGGGAGTGGAGGCTGCTGCACTGTTGCCAGTGCCACCAACTCCGATCGGGCGGTGGCAGGTGCCATTTCAGAAAAATGGGAGATTTTGCTTCAGTAGGAAATTTCCGTTTCATTCGTGTATCTGTTGCCTGAAGTACGTTGCTAAGGTGTTGTGAAAGTGAAAATCTGTTAATCAAACATGTTAAGTCAATACTAGCATCTGTAGGAGTTGCTGGCATTGGTAGGAGCTGCTAACACTCCATTTTTTGTGGCTGGCTTTTGTTCGTTTTTGTGGCTCGCATTAGGGTCGTTTTAGTCAGATCAATGAATGTATTGGAAATTTTACAATAAAAGTAAAATTTTCCTGGTTTGAATGAAAGGAGAACAAAAAGCAGATTGGAGTATCAAACTCCACACATGGATTTGATTTGGCCAAAGAGGCCACAATGCACCAAAACATGAATCTTCCTGATTCTCAAAACAGAAAAACCAAATTAATACTCAATAATGTTTGTTGAGCAAGGAAGTAGCGTCAAATCCTCCATGACAACCCTGGTCTGGAAAAATCCAGTTGGGTCTTCCCCTTTATCGACTACGCTGAAGGAGCTTCCACCCCTTCCTCCGCTCGATTGGGGTCAGTGGCATTGGCAACAAGTGCAGCAGCCTCCACTCCCACACTGTCACCTATACCACCGCCAACATGTTTCAACCAGCCAAGGTCTACCTTAGGATTGACACACTCCCTTCTCAAATACAAAATGCTCTCAGAGTTTAACAGCTAAAGTCACATACTTCACCAAATGTAAATGACACAAATGAACAAATCAGAGAAAAACTTTTAACCAAATAAATATCTCAAAATACAGAGTTTCACTAAACAGATCCCACAATTATAAAAAAACACAATGGATCTGGATGGATTTAGATCCTGGACGAGCCCCCAATTTATGTTACCCCCCCCCAATTTGTCTAGGGGTCTGGGGCCTAACATAAAGGTAAATTAAAGAAGAACAGGTTGCAGCCCAGCTCCCTTCTCGTGGTCTGAAAGTCCAAGTGGTGCTTTTGAAGGCTCCCTCCTTTGGCTTTGACTAATTGGAGCCACACCTCCAGCACCACACCTGAAAGAAATCAAAAGACGGACAGAGACACAAAGATCCAAAAACATACAGGAGTCCCACTCTGACAAGATATGCCGCACCAAAAAGAAAATACAAAACCAAATACGGCCACAGCCGTAACAACCGTTTCTATTGTTGATGTAGCCACGAGAGACCCTGAGCCAGAATCTCATTGTGCCCATCAAAAGCATGGATAAATTCATTCAGTGCAAGGAACTAAAAAACTTCTCCAACTGTTTTTTATATTATATTTATTTTTTTCAGTTTGCTTGGGCCCTGCATTAGATCACTAATGGTTATCTCTGCGGCCTATCTCTGGGACATTGTTTTGTGAAAACCAAATCCCTGTAATTGTTTCACGCAAATTTACAACACAGGAAACGAAAGCATAAAGCATGCATCTCACTTCACTGAATATTCCAGCCATGGTCTCCCACCATACCAGCCTGGGCAGAATAAGCTAGTGTACGATCTGTACGTGCCTGTGAGATGCCTGTGTTATGCCCACACTAACAATGTGATTTTCTAATTTCTAATAGCCAGGCTGGGCGCAAACAGCACGCACCTTCCCCTTGAACAGTTGGGGGCGTTGGGGGGTAGCATTGGGGGGTGGAGTGTGTGGGGGCCCACATCTCACTCCCCTCATTCTAATAGAAATGGGATCTATGGTTCTTTGGAAAGAGCCAGATGCCCAAAGCCAGAGCCAGCTTTGGGCATAGGTGAGCTAGGGCACCATCTGCTGGAGGAGGTGCCAAATTGCAATGATTTTTTTAAATTTTATTTTAACACACCACTCATTTCTTGTGAAATGTTGAAAATTGCAATAATTAAAGGGCCCTACCATGAAAATTCTACTTTTTGAGATTTAAAGTGCATTTTACTGTTCATTCCTCACTATAAAGAACCCCAAAACGGTGTTTTGATCTGTTCATGCATTTATGAGTAATCCTCTACAAACCTACACTGTCTGCAGCAGCCCCTCCCATACCCACGAAAACGAGCAGGTGGAAACGTGCTGACGTAAGATCGATGCCAACAGCTCCCTTCAGGAAGGGTTTGCTCTGACAGCTCCGCCCCACACTAACATAACACTCAATTTCCCCACAGATCTCGTGATGATCAGCAAAAATACTTTTATTTTATATGCAGAATACCATATCTTTTCAGATTGTGTCCTGTCTATGATAAATTCCAACTCAAACTGGTGTTTGTTACTTTTCCCGCGGCGCACCTTTAAGACCCCCTCCAACCCCCAGTCCAGCACAGCCGTGCAGAAGCCCTGTGTGTGTTGTGAACAGTGTTGCGATGGCCAGGCCAACAAAGGGCACATATATCGTATGTGCATCAATCTTTGAAGAAGTTTGGATTATTTTCATGGGAGAAATACAAAGATACGGTGCAGCTCTGGGATGACGTCATGAAGGGGACTGCAGCGGCAGTGCAGCCAAACTCAACGGCAGCCAGAGCTTCAGGAATTGAGTCGTTTTACTTCTGGATAGGGAAAAACTCAAAAAATATAACTAATATTTCATAAATTATTGTTTAGTGGTCCAAATATAATATATGGTCATATATATGGATATAGTTCACTCTGAAAGGCTGATGAAAATCATGATATGGCCCCATTAAGAGCCTATTTCCTCGTGTGATTTATTTCTAACTAGTTACAGGTCCAGATAATTGCTATAATTGCAAAGCCGGTTTGATCCTGGATGGAACTTTATCATCAATAATGATAACTAAAACACAAGGTCTTGAGCCATGTCACAGGTGGGAGCTGTCCACTGAAATTCTTAAAACTTCAAGGTTACAAGCCAGAACAAGAGACAAGAGTTTGAAACTTATTTTTGCCGAATGTCTTGTGACCAGTGTTGGGCATCTCACTTCAAAAAAGTAATTAGTTATAGTTACTAGTTACTTCTCCCAAAAAGTAATTGAGTTAGTAACTCAATTACTGCATCTTCAAAGTAATTAGTTACTTGGAAAAGTAACTCGTTTTAAATTACTCTTTAAATATGGTAATATTTTGTATTTTTTCCCGCGTTACAAATAAAAAAAATAATTTACATTCAATAATAGATGATAACCGACAATAGTATACTGGTATAGTTTTCCAATGGAGTCATATTGTCTAAGTTTAGGATACACATGAGAGAGGGTTTAGGGAAAGAATTTTCAATATTTATTTGTCAGAATTATCACACAAAACACTGCAACAAGTGGTATATAAAAAATGTAACTTCACACAAAAAAGGTAAACGTTTCAACTATTAACATACTTCAAGTATCTTACCTACAACTATAATTAAACAAAATGGCTTAAAAAACTGAAAGTGCAAAACAATAATGAAATAATAAACTACAATTATTAACCCATATTTCTGCTAAGAGGAGCAGCTCTCTGCATCTCTTTTTTCTCTCCCAAAATCCCGCAGCCCCGCCCACTCGCTCCGGAGTCTGCTCACTGCGTTGATCTGTGCGCGCTCGTGTCTGTCTGTGTTGTGTGTTTTATAAATATTACCCCGTTTCTGCTAAGATGAGCTACTCTCTGCCTCTCTGTTGTCGTTTTATTAACTCCCGAAACTCCTCGCTCCGCACCGGAGTCTATCCACGTTGATCTGCGTGTGTACGTGTCTGTGAAAAACGAAAAAAAAGTGTGCGTGTCTGTCTGTTTTGTGTGTCTCTGTGCTCGCGCGTGCACGTTTGTGTTGTGATTGTATGTTTATATCCGTGTCTACCGCCTGTTTAGACACAAAAACATGATCACATTTGTCAATCGTGGCATTTTATTGTGAAAAACTGGTTATATTTTGAAAAGAAACCGGATTTTCTCATGTATCTTGATGCAACTTGGGGCGCGTAACACAAGCAACTTTCGGGTGCGAAGCGCCCAGCTCCAGCAAGATCATCAAACTTTGAAGTAACGCGCCGCGATTTACACGAAGTAACTATAACGGCGTTACAGCGAGGATGAAAGTAATTAGTTAGATTACTAAATTACTTGATTTATGTGATGATGAAATGAGTGGTTCAGATCTGGAACAGCAGAGCAAAGGTCCAGGAGGTGAGTGAGGCTGATGATGCGTGGCGTGACCGAAGTCACTCTGTCTCTCTGTCTCTCCATGCTTGGCTCTTGTGCTGCTGCACGTGTAAGACCCCCCACATACACACACCCCCAGTGCCCATGCAATCTCTCATCTTTTTTTCTCTCTCTTTCACTCCGTTTCTTTTTCTTTCCGTTAAGTATTTTTCCATCGCAATTCTTGAGGTTTAATTCAATATTCCCTCTCTCTGTGTGGATATGTTGGCCACTGAAGGTCCTCCAATCAACTGTTTAGTAACTAGCATAAAGTGCATGATCCCCGGTGTGATGTTCTCTCTTGAAAAATATATATATATATATATAATTAAAATAAATCACGAACAGGCTGAGAGAATGTCCGATTCACCGCTTTACTTCCACCATCTTGAATCTCGCACATGCTTTACAAAATCACGTGAGAGTTCACAACATCTCAGGTAAGTACAAATAAACAATCATAATAAACATTAATGATTTATTTCCGACAAATATAAAGTTAATCTTTTAGTACTTACCGGAGAAAAGACACCAAATGACTCCCAGAGCGTATTAGAACAGTTTCCATCACGGCAGCAGGACAAAAACCGAAATATAGCGCTCATGCTAACGCTAAATCTGTAGCAGACCAGCAAAACACCGGAGCACAGCTCCCAGAATCCACCGCGATCGTCACCTGTCAATCAAAGACCGCGCCCCCTCATTAAGCGAAAATAAATGCTGTTTTTAAAAAAAATGACAAACTTAGAAAAAAAATCACTCCCCTCAGAGTTGTCATGGATCAAATATGCAGCCATTGATGAAATAAAAACTTTAAGCACCAGGCATTAAAGGGGTTTACTAGAGGGCTGAAAATAAGGATTTTAACATGGGAGTCTATGGGAATCTGCTCACTCTAACACCAACCTCTCTGGTCAGTGCCGGTACTGCAACGTTTTGTTACTTCCTGGTTGGCTTCACGTTCCACCTGCTAGGGTTGGGGCTTGGTCTTGATTTGTTTCAGGTGTGGTGCTGGAGGCGTGGCTCCCCATTGCTTCAACCTGAAGGATGGTTGCCTTCAAAACCACCACATGGACCTCCAGACCATGAGAAGGGAGCTGGGCTGCAACATGTCGCCACTCCAGTCCAGTGATCTTCTCCACCTGTTTTGATTTGTGCACACTTTGTAGTTTCGGTTTAGGTCCCACTCTGTGTTCTGGCGTTTAGTGTTGGTTTAGTTTAGGTGAAGCTGTAGGGGTGAACTGCCATTTTCTTTAGTGTAAATTTTCTCCTGTTTCTGTTAGTCCAGGGAGGTTAGTGTTTGTCGTTCTTTTACTGTTTCTTTTGCAGGTAAGCTCCCTGGGTTGAGTTAGTTGGGGGTTTTGTTTGTTATTTTGGCCTTGGTTCACCCTGAAGCCCTTTTGCTTCACTTTTAGTTATGATTTTTTTGTTTTGTTCTTGTAAATAAATATTGTTAAGCTTTTTATGGAGACATTTGTGTTGTGTTTTGTTACACATTTCTCATTTAATTTACCTTTATGTTAGGCCCCGCACCCCTAGACCACATGAGGCGTAACATAAATTGGGGGCTCTTCCGGGATGTTGTTCCCCTCGTCCGGGATCTAAATCCACCCAGATCCCTTTTGTTTTTTGAATTTTGTGAAGTTTGTTTGTAATTGGATCTGTTTGGTTAACAGTTTTTCTTTATGGTTCATTTTGTGAAATTTACATTTGGTGAAGTCGGGGACTTCTTTTGCTGTAAAAACTTGAGAGCATTTTGGATTTGAGCAGGAAGTGTGTGAACTCTACGGTAGAGTTTGGCTGGTGGGAATCCGTTGGAGGTGGTGTAGGCGACGGTGTGGGAGTGGAGGCTGCTGCAGTGTTGCCGATGCCACTAACCCCCATCGGGCGGAGGCAGGGATGGAGGCTTCTGCAGCCGTAGCGGATAAGGGGGCAGACCCAACTGCATTTTTTTCCAGACCAGGGCTACCATGGAGGTCATGATGCTGCTTCCTTGCTCATTTATCGTTGGCAAGTATTCATTTGGTTTTTCAGTTTTTGAGAATCTGGAGGATTCATATTTGGTGTAGTGTGGCCTCTTTGCCAAATCAAATTACATGTGTGGAGTTGAGACTCCAAAAATCAGTACCTGCTCTCCTTTCATTCAAACAACGAAAATGTTACTAGGACGGTAACATTTTCAATACATTCTTGTAGCTGTTACCTGAGGCACATTGCCCAGGTTTTTTTTTAAGGGGAAAATCTGTTGACCAAACTTGTTTAGTTTTGTTCTGGCACACAGTTTGTTTTGTGTTGTGCCAGCATTTGGGTTGGAGTGGCTACCACTTTGTATTTTTTGTGGCTAGCACTCCATTTTTTGTGGGTAGCACTCTGTTTGTTTTGTGGGTTTCTATGTAAGCACCCTCTTGGGGAAAACCTCTTTTAGGGAAAGGGGTTTTATATTAAGTAGGGGGGTGTTACGGCTGTGGCCGTATTTGGTTTCATTTTCTTTTGGTAAGGTGTATTTTTGTCAGAGTGGGACTCCTGTGTGCTTGGTGGATCTTTGTGTGTTTTTCTGTCGTAACCCTTCCGCTCTCCTTAGTTTGTTTACATTAAAAGTGGGGTCATCTGGACCCCCCAAGACAGTGCGCTGAACTTTTTTTTTTCTTTGATTTTTGAGTTTCACTAATGTCCATGACAGACATAAAATCCTGTCCACCTTTGTCATGGAAGAAATCACATATCAATATGTGGTTGGAGTCAACTGGACCCCAAACAGAGCGGAAGGGTTAATTTGTTTTAGGTGTGGTGCTGGAGGCGTGGCTCCCCATTGCTTCAACCTGAAGGATGGTTGCCTTCAAAACCACCACATGGACCTCCAGACCATGAGAAGGGAGCTGGGCTGCAACCTGTCGCCACTGCAGTCCAGTGATCTTCTCCACCTGTTTTGATTTGTGCACACTTTGTAGTTTCGGTTTAGGTCCCACTCTGTGTTCTGGCGTTTAGTGTTGGTTTAGTTTAGGTGAAGCTGTAGGGGTGAACTGCCATTTTCTTTAGTGTAAATTTTCTCCTGTTTATGTTAGTCTGGGGAGGTTAGTGTTTGTCGTTCTTTTACTGTTTCTTTTGCAGGTAAGCTCCCTGGGTTGAGTTAGTTGGGGGTTTTGTTTGTTATTTTGGCCTTGGTTCACCCTGAAGCCCTTTTGCTTCACTTTTAGTTATGATTTTGTTGTTTTGTTCTTGTAAATAAATATTGTTAAGCTTTTTATGGAGACATTTGTGTTGTGTTTTGTTACACATTTCTCATTTAATTTACCTTTATGTTAGGCCCCGCACCCCTAGACCACATGAGGCGTAACATTATAGATTAATCTGAAAGAAATTTCTCTGATTTTAGTGGTTAGTAAATATCTATAGGGCAACATCCAATTTTTTTTTCCACAGTAAATTACTGCTAATCCCATTCCAATAGGGCAGGGGTCTCCAACTAATTTGGCGAGAGGTCCAGTAACTCTGTCAGCTTGGTAGACCGGGGTCCGAACATGCAAAAATATTCAGTCAATATTTCTGTTCTTTTATTTAATTACAAAGTGTAGTTACATTTGCAAAGAACTCTTTTAGATTATTGTCTCAACAAGTATTTCTCTAATTCCTTTTTGTACAAAAATACATACATGTACATGCATTATAGAGAAAATAAGAAGATTGCACATAAACTTGCTTCCTTATAGTCCAATATGTGTGCTCTTTCACAAACTTGAACATTCTGCTGTCTGTCACTTAAAGTGCAGCAGGTAACATGGATGTACCTCAAAAAGCATTCATATTTAATCCCTTTTCTTGTGCAAATGTTAACTTTCTGTTTTACAACCCTTAAAAGTAGGTCGCAAATAATGCTACATGATGAACATTAAAGTAATAACTTTCATAAGTGCAAAAAACATAAACATAAAGGTAAACTACAAAACAGACATAAAGAGACGTAGATGGCACTTTGAATGGCGGTGTTGAGCTGGAACTGTATGGAGCTAAATTGGGGCCAATATTATTTCAAACCCAAATAAAAGAAATTGAAAAAATATTGGTGTTTGGTCAAAAAAATTAAAATGTCTGACATTTTTTATTGTTCTGAAATAAATTTAATTATTTTTAACTTCAAATGTTCTATTTTTTTAAGGTTTCAAACTCAGAATTTCAATCCCCAAACTTAATCAGTTTAATTTTTTTTCCAGCTTAAACTCTTTTTTATCTTTCAGTTTCAAAACTTTTAGCCTTGTTGTGGCGGGGCTAACACAAAGGGCCAATCAAAAATCAAGGAAAGTGCTAACTTTCTCTGTGTCTTCTCTGACTGTCTGTTCTATCATATTCTGAAGTTGTCCCAAGACGGATGTAAAGATCAGAGTTTTATCCCGTACAAACCGTGTCCAAAACTCTGT